>NC_142938.1:32485017-32660017 GCF_046866305.1 Octopus bimaculoides | reverse complement strand
GTAGTATGTCAGCGAGATAATTTAGAATGGGTTTCTCATTTATATATAGCCAGAACCTGAAGACCTTAAGGAAAAACTACGAAAGAGAGAGAGAGGATGGAGGGGCAGACAGAGGCATGGCGGGAGAAAAGATCATCATCATCATCATATATATATATATATAAAGAGAGAGAGAGAGAGGGGGTGACCAGTCAAGCAGCACATCACGCTGTAATTCTTGGGCTGAGAAATCAACACTTAAAAGCCATAATTTTAAGGAGCGATAAGAATTATAAAAATACATATATATGTAAGGGACGACCGTGCGAACTCAAAAAAGGAGAAATGGTGACGAATGGAAAAACAGAGGACTCCTTTTATTTAAACGTGTCACACGGTCGAACATACAATAGATATATCAAATGATGATATAGATGATATGTTATGCGACGATAACATAGATGACCGGTAATGAAAGACCACAACCGTATTAGATGGAATAACAGAGATATTTATTGTGGCGTTAAAGATGTATGTCTGTGTGAGAGTGTGAATGCGACATATAAGAACATAATCAAAGACAGGCCGTCATACAAAGAAAAGTGTGTATGTGAGTGATACATGTGTGTATGAGTGTTTACAGCAGATAGAAAGAGAGTCAATAACACGTGAGCAATTATACCAGATCGTTAGTACACTATAGGAAAAGTTCTGTATGTGAAAGTGAGGAGAGGCTGAGTGTGGCAGTGCTGATCACTAGTTGTGATGTCGTGGCATCGATGCCGGGCCGTGATTCTTGTTATACAGATGTTCGTCGCTGGCTGAGAATTTCTTGTCTGTTTAAGAACTCTTGTCTGTTTATTTACCGTGGTGAAGCTGAGTCACCTAACAGAATCGAAGAGAGAGATGTGCCGCGGAGTTTGGTGTGGTGTACATAGTAAATCGTGTTGACGCTGGTAGCGTAGAGGCTGCTTGGTAGGTGCTGGTTAGTAGTCGTAGACTCTTGTTGCTGATATGGCGACGGCAGAGGTCATCGTGGCTGGACGAAGCTGCTGAAGTGGTCGCTGGCTGCTGCTGCTGTCGTGTGGTACACGGAACAGTTCTCAAAGAGAAACTGGACCGAGACAAATTATTGGGTATGAGTTAAAGCTATTTATAACAAACTATGGGCTCACGAAGGCTTCAGAATTTTACTCTATCACGTGACCTTATTAGGGGCCGTGATTGGTCAGTTTGCGTTCTGGCGGGAAAGGTTCGAAGAAGTTGCCGATTCGAATAATGATCAGTCACGTGATGACAAGGTTAATGTTTTCCCCTACGTTCGCGTTTGTTTATATTTAAATGAGAAGAATGGCGATAGCAGTTTGTATCTAATGGCGGGAGGTAGTTTCACTACATATATATTCTTTGATAATAATAAGAAAATGTTAAAAACAGTTTAAGTACTAAAATACATGCTGTAAATCCTCGAGTATAGTCCGCCCTTGAGTATAATACGCAGTGGATTTTTAGGGGGCTGTACCTCTGAAAAACCTAAACTTTGTGTATAATATGCACCCCTTCTCTAACTTGAGTCAAGGAGGTCTATATAATGTCGTTGGTTTGTAAACATATATACGCTAACGTCCTTTATTATTATTGTATATATAACATAATGCAAACGTGTAACTTTCTTGTGCACTTTGTTGGCAGAAAGTAAAGAAATAACAGTAATAACGTCAGTGAAAAGTATATTAAGTAAATTGCCTTTACATATATCTATCACTATCAGTTACACAAGCAAAAGCAAAAACATTTATTCAAATCCTTCAAATTCAACGTCACTTTCAGCATCAAATAACTGTTCCATTTGTTCCTCTGTAAACATATCAGCATCATTGTAGTGTAAATCTCCGTCATCGTCAGATTCATAATCAACATCAGAAGATTCACTTTCATTTATTTCATCTTTCCATACAATGTCATCCTGAGTACTATCCAGTGCACACGATATACAACATTTGATAAAACTTTTCACAATAATCTAGGGATCAAGTTCATTCCATGCATACACGATCTATTTGCATATCAAAGTCAGGTCGGAAGCGCGAACCCTTCCACCTTTAACGAACGACTTTTATGATTCTTTTATGACTTCATTGCTTTCAGGCCGACATCACAAAATGCATCTGAATAAACATTGCCGGGCAGCAAATAGAGACTCGGACATTGCTTAGAAAATATTTTTCATTTTTAACCTCGTATATAGTACGCACTAGGGATTTTGACCTTTAAATTTTGGGGAAAAAATGCGGATTATACTCGAGGATTTACGGTATGCATATTCTTTGATAATAATAAGAAAATGTTTTAAACAGTTTAAAAGAGAGTATTCAACAAAAAGTGTTTGGTAGTATATACATACACCTAGAAGGAGATATATTTAAGAATTTACAAAAAGTTGGAGAGGAACTGACCTGTCTTTTTAACATGTTTTCTCTCTTGTGTGTAACTAGGGAATGTTTGTTATTTTAAGGGACAGTGTGGGAGGCTGGTTGGGGTGGGGGTTGGAGGAAGAGTAATGTAGAATTAAAAGGATTCTTTTGTTTCTTGGCTAGTCTGTCATGGTTCAGTGGTTTTGGGGAGTGGTCTTGGAGGTCAGAATGGTGTGAGTGTGTGTGTCTCTGTGCACATCTCTGTGTGTGTATATGCATGTGTTTGTGTTTGTGTACGTGAGAGTGTTGTGTGTCTCTGTCTGAGTATGTATGTATTGTTTTAATTGTCCTTGTGGTGTGTGTGTGCAACTGTATGTACGTGTGAGGGTGCATATGTATGTGTGCATCTGTGTGTGTGCATGCGTATGTTTGTGTGTTTTGTGTTGGTGGGGATGTTATGTGTGAGTACGTGAGTGTGTGTGTATGTGTGCGTGTGTGTCTCTGTCTGAGTATGTATGTATTGTTTTAATTGTCCTTGTGGCGTGTGTGTGTATGTGTGAGCAACCGTATGTGTGAGTGAGAGTGCATATGTATGTGTGCATTTGTGTGTGTGCGTGTGTATGTTTGTGTGTTTTGTGTTGGTGGGGATGTTATCTGTGTGTACGTGAGTGTGTGTATGTGTGTGTTATATTTATCAGGGGTTCTGTGTGTGTTGGGTTTATCTGGGTGGTGTGTATGTGTGTGCATGTGCGTTTTGTGTATGTTGGTACTGAGTATGCGTTTGTGTGTGTGTGCACATGTGTGTGTGTGCGCGCGCCGTAATTGTGAGTGATTAGTTTTGTTTGTATTGTTAGTGCAGTGTGTGTGTATACGTGTGGGTGTGTTTGTGTGAGTGCGTCTATGTTACTTGTATTTGTCGGGGAGGTGTGTCATTGTGTGTGTGCATGCTTGTGTGTATGTGTGTTTGTGAGTGTTTGTTGTGATTGTTGGGATTGTATTGTGTGTATATATATGTGTGTGTGTGTTTTTCTATTGAGTGTAAGTGTGTGTGTGATCTTTTACTGGGGAACGGGTGTATTGTGTTTCTCTGTGTGTGTATGTGTGTGTACATATGTGTGCATATATGTGTGTGAATGTGATTTGTAATTGTCAGGGTGGTGTGTAGGTGTGTGCATGTACATGTTTATGTATGTGTGTATGTGTGTGAGTTATGGTTGCTAGAATTGTATTGTATGTGTATATATGTATGTGTTTTTTCTTGGAATGTGTGTGGGCTTGTGCTCTAGTGTGGGGATATTGTGATTGTGCGTGTATGTATATGTATGTGTGTGTGTTTGCGTCGGAGGTTTGCATTGTATTTGTGTGTGTGTGATTTTGTACATGTGTATTTGTTTGGAGTGTGTATCTGGGGAGGGGGGAGTATGTTAGAGTATGTTGAGTTGTGGTCTGTATTTTTGAATAAGATTACTTTCCCTGTTTATTCGTGTTTGGTCAGTGGTGTTGTCCGGGCATTGGTATATTGGAAAAACTAGGAATTTGGGTGACTTGTTTTGTGCACAGAGATCTAAGTGCCCACTAAGTGGTATCTGTCTTGTGGTGGGATCCCTCAAATGTTGGCAGTGGACTGTCATTCTTTCTCTGAGGGCAAGGCTCGTTTGCCCTATGTAATCTTTGTGGCCCCCTTCACACCTTATGGCATAAAGAAAATTTTTTGATGCGAAGGTGAAGTTATTTTTTATGATAAAAGTGTGTCCCGACTGGAATTTGTATGTTGTTCCTTCAATGAGGTTGATGCAAGTCCTGCAGTTGGAACGACCACATTTTTTTTACAGTGGGTGGTGGGCTTGTGTTGGGTAATTTTGCATTGGTGAGTGGGTTTTTTAGGGATTTGGGTTGTCTTTTGCTTTTTATTATTTTATGGGTTGCAAGTACTTTTTTTTAGATGTGGTCTTGATTTAGCAGTGGGATGTTCTTGTATATAATTGTGTAAGCTTCTGCATTTCTTGGATTGTGTGTTGAGAGATATGGGACACTATTTAATGTGCTGTGAGTGTGTTTCGGTTTTCGCAAGTCTTGGGTAGCAATTGTCTTAGCCCGTTCTATTCCATTGTCAACTAATGATGCTGGGCAATGTCTTTCGAGAAGAATTGCCTTTAGTTCTTGGAGTATTTTATTTTATGTTCTATAATTTGAAACAATTGTACAGATTCTTCTTGCTAGGTTGAAGGGAATGTTTGTCTTCATGTGCTTTGGGTGATTGGAGGTGAACAGAAGGTATTGTCTGGAATCAGTTGGTTTGTAGTGGATATCAGTTTCAATGTTGGTGCCTTTTTTTATAGTGAGAATGTCAAGAAAAGGAAGTTGGTCTTGACTATATTCCAGTGTAAATTGGATATGGTTGTTGACACTGCTGATTAAGTTTTTGAAATCAATGATTTGGTCGAGTGTGTGTGACCATAGGATGAGGCAATCATCCAAGTAGCGTTTCCAATTCTCCAACAGGTATTTGTAGAAAGACAGGCTGTATTTAGTTTTGGATTCTTCATAGTTTTGTAATTCTAGGTAGGCCATCACCAGGCTTGCATAAGTAGGGGCAACTTTAGTACCCATTGCAGTCCCTGATACCTGTCTGTAGGTGTTATTATAAAAATTCAAAAAGTTGTTTTGGAGGATAAACTTAAGGCCCTCGATGATGAATTCTTTTTTTTATTCTTTCTGGGACCTCATTGGGGTATTTTTTTAGCCAGAATTTAATGGCTTCCAGTCCATATTGATGTGGGGTCGTTGTGTAAAGGTTTATTACATCAAAGGAGACAATGAAAATGTCTTTATTGGTATGTTTGGGGAGATGATTTAGTAGGTCCAGATCATCTCTTACAATACTTGGTATGTGTTTAAGTATTGGTTTCAAGAGGATATCGATAAAGTTACTTAATCTGTGTGTTTCACAGTTTGGGTCTGCCACAATTGGTCTCAGTTTGAGATCAGTAGGATGTGGTACAGTGATGCAGGTTGAAGTGGACTTTTTGCAAGCTTCGGTAATAATTTTGCTCTTGTGGATTTTTGGAAGCCCATAGAGGATGCTGGTTTTACAATTAAAGTTTGCTAGGTAGTTGCATTCCTTTGCTATTAAGTTATTTCGATGTTGGCAAATGAGTGTGTTTAATTTGGTCATTGTTTTTTATTGTTTTCATAGTGGGTAGTCTTGTAAGAGGTGAGATACAGAGTCTTTGTATTGTTCTGTATCCATAATGACGACAATATTACCCTTATCTGCTTCCTTGATTGTGATGTAATGATTGTTTCGTAACTCATAGATGATTTCCCACTCCCTTTTACTGGTGTTGGGTTTGGGTTTAGGTTGTGGAAGTTCACTATAAGGGAAGTTTGAAATGTAGTCATAAAATTTGTCCAAAGTTTTGTTTCTACTTTTTATGGGATTATAATTGCTCTTGTTACGAACCATTGATTCGTTACTATTGATTTCTTTGTCAAAATATTCCTCTGCGAGGCGTAATTTTCTGCAAAATTGTGAGACATCATCCTGTTTTTCACTCAGGTTGGGGTATTGTGGAGTTGGAGTGAATTTTAGTCCTTTTGAAAGGATTTTGATTTGTTGGTTCGACAGGTTTAGGTTTGAGAGATTCACTATTTTTGGTTTTTCAGGGTTGGTGTGTACCATCTGGTGTCGTGGATTCTGTTGCCCTGGCCTAAAAAATGATTTCTGGGGGTTCTTCTGCTTGCGGTATTTTGGTATGTGTTGATCTTTCCCTCATTGATGTGTTGCCTACTAAAGGGGTTTTGGTTATTCCGGGGTCTGGGTTGTTGGTGTGGCCTACTGGAGGAGTTTTGGTTATTTCAGGGTCTGGGTTGTTCGTACTGGTGTAATTTTGGTTCCTTAGAGTGGGTTAAAACCTACAATCTTGGTTTAGAGATGAATTCCTATATGACGGATGGAATCTTCGAGTTTGGAACGGTTTGGGTTGGAATCTACAATCGTAGTTTGGAGGTGAATTCCTGTGTGATAGGTGGAATCTTTGATTTTGGAACGGTTCTTGTGTGGGCTGGGATCTACAGTGTCTGGTAAAGTTTTGTCTTGGGATGGTGGATACCTGGGTTCTTTTGATAGGGTTGTAGTGCTGTCTGAAAGTTCTGTTATTGTTGTTGTCAAAGTTAGGAGTGGTGCATGTTTTATGTTTTCTTTGTTGTTGGTGAGGTGTGTGAGTTATAGTTGTTTTTTTTAAAGTGTTAGTTGCTTGTAAGGTGTTCGTTTTTAAACTCCGTTTTGTAATTGGCGAACCAGGTGTTTTCTCCTTTCGGTGGAGGGATGTTAGTTCTTCATCCTCAGTTTTTTCTCCAGAGTTTGGTGGGTTCATCAAAGAGTGCACCTTCATGGCATTTTGACATTTCAGTTTGCATTTCGTTGTCAAGTGCCTTGAATTTTTCTTTGCTGGAATTGGCTCTTAGCTGTAACAGTTCTATTTCTGTTTTGAATTTTTCGAAAGCCAATTTCTCCTCGAGTTTTTGTTGATTTTCTAGTTCATTTTGGATGGGTTTTATTTTCAGTTTTTTGGGTTCCTACCCAAAAATTGGGGTGGAGTTATGCCGCTTTTCATAAATGTCTGCTTTGTTATTATTTTTTATGTAGTTCCAGAAAGCAATTTGCGTGCTGTAAGACATTTTTTCCAGCTGTTGTTAAGAGTGTTTTTAATTGAGCTTGTAGTGTGTTCCTGCTTTTTAATTGAGTCTGTAGTGTGTTCCTGCTTTTGAAGTATTGTTGTCTCTATAGATTTGATTAGATTTTGTAATGTTGGGATAATGTCACCAGTTTGATTAACTGTTTTAGCCGCCAGGAGTTCATTTAGGTATAAATGTGATTGCTTGACTTTGTTAGTTAGGGTTGAGAGTTTGGAGGAGATTTCCTGTAATTCTTTTAGGACGCTTTGGTTCAATAAGTTATCTGTTTGTTGTGATTTAGGTGGCGTTTTCGGGACTCGTATGGTGTTTGTATATAACAAAGTAAAGATGTAAGATACCGCATGAGTGGAAATATATATGAAAGAAGGTTTGAAAATGCAATTTTAAAGATATTTATTCACTTGACCGGTTTCACTTTTTTAGAAAAAGATTATCAAAATTAAAATATAAAGCTTTGTATAAACTTTGTTATGTTAAAAAATGGTTATCACAAAAGTATCAAAATACAGTTATACAGTCTGATAAGAATGATAAGAATATGTTAAAAACAGTTTACAAGAAAGTATTCAAGAAAGGGAATACAATAAATATTTTGAGTTCAATAAAAATCATGTTTGTTTGGTAGATATATTTAAGAATTTACAAAAAAATTGGAGAGGAATACCTGACCTGTCTGTCTAACATTTTCTGTCTTGTGTGTAGCTAAGGAATGTTTGCTATTTTAAAGGATACTGTAGGAGGCTGGTTGGGAGAGAAGGAAGAGCAATGTGGAGTCAAAAGGTTTTTTTTGTTTCTGGGATAGTCTGTCATAGTTCAGTGGTTTTGGGGAGTGGTCTTAGAGGTCAAAATTGTGTGAGTGTGTGTGTGTGTATATATATATATATATATATATATGTACTTGTGTTTGTGTGTGTGGGCCGTTTTTGATTGGTCCCAGAGCTTAGTGTTGTGTGTGTACATGGGTCTGTTTATGTGTGTTTTATATTTGGCAGGATGGTGTGTGTACGTGTGTGCGCATTTGTGTGTACGTGTATGTGTATGCGTGTGATTTGTATTTGTCAGGGTGTTGTGTGTGCGCATGTGTGTGTATTTATTAGAACCTCTGATAAATACAAAACACTCACACACACATACACACCCACACATACCTACACATACATGTGCACCCTCATACACACATACAGTTGCTCACATACACACACACACACCACCAGGATAATTATAACAACACAAACATACTCAGACAGAGACACACACTGATGCACACATACACACACATCTCCCTGGGTCTACCTCTTCCACAGGTTCCCTCCACTGTTAGGGTGTGACATTTCTGCATGCAACTGTCCTCATCTATATGCAACACATGACCATACCAGTGCAGTCGTCTCTCTGCACACCACATCTGACGCTTCTTATATCCAACTTTTCTCTCAGGGCACTTACACTCCGTCGTGTATGCACACTGACATTACACATCCAGCGGATCATACTAGCTTCATTTCTTTCAAGCCTACGCATGTCTTCAGCAGTCATGGTCCATCTTTCACTGCCGCGTAGCATGGCTGTTCACACACATGCATCGTACAGTCTACCTTTCACTCTGAACAAGAAGCCCTTTGTTACCAGCAGAGGTAGGAGCTCTCTGAACTTTGCCCAGGATATTCATATTCTAGTAGCTATGCTCTCAGAGCATCCACCACCTGCTACTGACTTGGTTATCTAGGTCAGGGGTTTTCAAACTTTTTGACTTGCGGACCCCTTTATATTTCAGGCTTTACCTTAGGGACCCCCTTATAAATGCTTATGAAATTTATACATAAATATTTGCTTAAAATAACATATAGTTTTACATTTATTTATTTAACAGTATTTAACAAATAGGTTTATTGTCAATTAAAAGATTTCGATTAAAAAACATATATAAAATCAAATTGCCCATAAAAAGTATTTGCTGTCTACGGACCCCCTGTCTTGTCCTTGCGGACCCCCTGTGGTCCGCGGACCACAGTTTGAAAACCCCTGATCTAGGTAACAGAAGCTATCAACTATTTCTAGTTTTTTTCCCCTGGCATGTAATGGAATCTGTTTTCTGCACATTTTCAGTGTTTATTGCCCCTGTGCATCTGCCACACACAAAAACTATTTTCCAGGTTAACCTTCCTTTGATATTATTGCACCTCTTATGTGTCCATAGCTTACACTAGGTACATCGTATGGAGTTTCTACTCACATCTTTTCTACAGATCGAGCAGGGTCACCTACCTGAAGGGGTTTGTGATTTGACAACCTTTCTACTTACTAAGACTTTGGATTTTGCTAGGTTAAACCTAAGGCCCTTCAATTCTAGACCTTGCTTCCACACCCTAAACTTTGTTTCCAGTTCTGGCAGTGACTCAGCTATTAGAGCAATGTCATCAGCATAGAGGAGCTCCCAGGGGCAGCCTCTCTTGAATTCCGATCACCTATTCATCTACCAGTTTGGTCTACACACTAGTCAAATTGACTACATTCTCATCAGGAAATGAGAAAGATGGCTACCTATAAACACCAAAACTTTCTCAGGAGAAGAATGCACCTCACAACATAGGTTAGTAGTTAGCAACTTCAGGATCAGGGCTAAATGGCTGCCCAGAAGACGACCAGCATGGAAAAGAAGGGTCTGGAAGCTTAAGGATCCCCTGAATGGATAGAAGATTTAGAGATGTATTACTTAAAGCTTTTGACAAAAAAGAGGAGGATATAGCATCACATAATGTGGAAGACAACTGGAGGTTCCTACAGGACATGTTGATGACTACTGATCAGATTTGTGGCTAATGCAAAGTCCCCGCTCGACCTAAGGTAACATGGTGGCGGAACAATGTAGTTGACAGTGCCATTAGGGAATAGAAACAGGCATGGAAGCACATTGAATATCAAAAAATAAAGGCTTTTTTTATGAAAAGTAGCGATAAATAAATACAATTAGATGAACTGAGGCAGAATTAAAAGGAATTAAATTCATTAATTTGAATTGTTACAGAGACTCACAGTCAAACCGGTCTCGTCATTACTGTTCACTGGCTTTGAATGCGCACTGATTATCAAACTGTGTCAGTAGACCCGACACCATTTGATAATCAGTGCGCATTCAAAGCCAGTGAACAGTAATGACGAGACCGGTTTGACTGTGAGTCTCTGTAACAATTCAAATTAATGAATTTAATTCCTTTTAATTCTGCCTCAGTTCATCTAATTGTATTTATTTATCGCTACTTTTCATAAAAAAAGGCCTTTATTTTTTAGATATTCAATGTGCACTTTTGTTTTTTTTTCTTCTTACTTTCCCCATATATATATATATATATATATATATATATATATATATATATATATATATATATATACACATACATACATACATACATATATGTTCTCAGTAAAAATTCAGCGACACAACATCCCAGAGCCAAGCATTGGAACCCACTAGACTATGCCATCACAAGACAATGTGATCTTAAAGATGTTCTGATCACTTGTTCTATGCTGTCTGCTGACGACTGTTGGACCGACCACCATCTGGTTGTCAATGGGATAAGATGGACTCTGAAGAAGAAGACATTCCCCCCAAGATCAAATCCACCTTCCCGGAGGAAGTACGGCACCACTGCCCTTCGAGACCTCCAGAAGGTCCGTCTTTTTCAAGAGTCTGTCAAAAAGCAGTTGAATGAAACCCCCCCCCCCCCCCCCCCATGTTACAGCTTTGATCCCAATGCGGAGTGGGCCACGCTCAAGAACATCATCACCAAATCTGCGAGAGAGAACATCGGTTTCTAAAAGCGATCCTGTGCAGACTGGTTCGACTCAAACAGTCTTGAAATGTCCACCCTGATTGATGCCAAGCGATCGGCACTCATTGAACATCTGAACAACCCCTCATGTTCCACGAAACTCATCATATTCAAGGAAGCCAAGTCACTCTGCCAAAGAAGGATTCGCGAGATCGAAAATCAATTGTGGCAAGCCAAAACTGTCCAACTTCAATCCTTTGCTGACAGCCGTGACATGAGGAACATTTTTTCTGGAACCAAGGAAATCTACGGTCCCCAAAGTTCATCAACATCCCAGCTGAAAACAGCAGACAAATCAACTGTGATCACTGAGAAGGATGGGATTCTTCATCGCTGGAAAGAACACTCCATATCGAATTCATGACTGCTTTCAATCAAATGAAACCTAATAAAGCTCCCGGACCTGACAATATTCCTTTTGAACTCCTCAGAGCGGGTGGACCTGCTCTTCGGGCAAGACTCTTCATGCTGATTCTGCAAATCTGGGAGAAGAAACAGATTCCTCAAGATCTCAGAGATGCAGTCATTGTCACCATCTTCAAGAAAGGGGATAGGAGCCTTTGTGGTAACTATCGTGGCATCTCTCTGCTTTCAATCGCAAGCAAGATCATCGCTCGAATCTTGTTACAATGTCTCCAAGTAGTAGCTGAGTCAGTCTTTCTTGAGTCACAGTGTGGTTTCAGAAAATCAAGAGGTACCATCGACATGATCTTTTGTGCACGTCAGATCCAGAAGAAGAGCCGGGAGCAGCAGAAACCTGTCTTTTTCATCTTCTACGACTTGGAAAAAGCTTTCGACAGTGTCCCAAGAGCAGTCATGTGGGATATCCTGCATCGTTATGGTTGTCCTGGAGGCTTCATTTCGCTGATCAAGGGTTTCCATGATGACATGAGGGGAAGAGTCCTTTATCAGACTGACATCTCTGAAGAATTCAAGATCACCTGTGGCCTGAAGCAGGGATGTGTTCTTGCTCCAACCTTGTTTTCTCTCTACATCACTGCCATGCTCTCTGAAATTCCATCAGACGGCCCCGGAGTGGAACTCAGATGTAGATTTGATGGTGGACTTTTCAACATCTCACATTTCCGATCAAGACGTCACTGTCGAGAGCACAAGATCACTGAGATTCAATACGCTGATGATAACGCAGCCCCAGCTTCAACTGTATAAGACTTCTAAACCTCAACAAACAACTTCAGCAGAGCTTATCAAATCTTCGGCCTGAAAGTGAACATCACCAAAGCCAAAGTGCTTGCTCGACCAGCTCCTCGTACCAACCTTGACAACCCCAACATCACCATCAATAACCAAATCAATTGAAGTCGTCGAGGATTTCTGCTATCTTAGATGTTTTCTGTCACCCACTGCAGGATCTGGTAAGGATATCGAACATCGCATCCAATCAGATCATGCCTCTTTTGGTCGTCTCAAAACCAGGGTATTTTGCAACGAGGATCTGACATTCAAAACGAAGCTCATGGTCTATCGGGCTGTTGTCATATCAACTCTGCTGTACGGGTGTGAAACCTGGACTGTTTACCGTAAGGACATGAAGAAACTAGAGCGCTTCCATCAATCCAAACTTCGCTCTATCCTGAACATCAACTGGGAAGATCGCATCACCAACAACTCTGTGCGTGAAAGATCAGGTATCCTGAGCATATACACACATATGTATATATGTATATGTATATATGTATATATGTATATACGTATATGTATATAGGCATATATATGTATATATGTATATATATGTATATATGTATACATGTATATAAATGTATGTATATATATGTATATGTGTATATATATATATGTATGTATATGTATATATGTATATATATTTATGTATATATGTATGTATATATGTATGTATATGTATATATGTATATATATTTATATATGTATATATATATATGTATATATATATATATGTATATATATATATATATATATATATATATATATATACTATTTGAAAATAATATGTATTCTTGTTTTTATACTATTCATTTGGTTCTTTATAGATTATTTTAATAGATAACTTATTTAACACTATATTATTTAGGAGTTATAGTTTCATTTCAACATAATATTAGAACTTCGATTGGAATAGTGTTGATATATTTTCGATTATTTTTGATTAATATTATTTGATTAATTATTAATCTTTATAGTTTATAATATCGTTAAAGGTTTTTTTTAAATCAAAACTTTGTATATATATATAAAGTTTAACCTTTTATTCTTAATAATTTTTTCTTTCCTAATTTTTTCATTCATAATTTTTTCCATTCATAATTTTTTCATTCATATTTTTTATTATTACGTTTGTAGAAATAAATAATCTTGTATTTTTCTATTATTCAATTGATCTTTAATCATAATTAAATAAACGTCTTTAGCTTTAAATAGTATAGCTTTAACTATTACACCGGTTAAATATGTACTAATTTTATCTTCATTATTATTTTAAACTTAAACTTCGTTCAACTTGTATTTAAAACAATGATAATTTAAAACAATGATAATTTAGGTAAGATGTTTTTTGTATATAATATACATGTTATTATTATGGATGAAGGGATGATTATTGAATGGTTATTATTTTGATATTATGATATTTTTTAAATAATTTTTCTATCTTTATATAATAAGTATATCATATTAATTCATTTGGTACTTATTGTTGGTTGAGATATATATCTAATTATTGTTCTACTTACGATCTGACGAGTAGCTATATTTTTGAATAGAACTTATTTTAGATAATTTCAATTGATTTTAATCGATTTAAATTTCTTTTCTATTTGAAAATTGGTTATGAAACACGTGTAATCTTTTTATTATATTTATCTTATGATATTTACTTTACTTTATATTATACTCATTTATTGTGCTTTTAATTATTAATTTTTCTATATGTGATAGTGGATTTTCATCGATGAGTTCTTGAAAATTGGTTATTTTCCCTAAAACTATATATATTTTATATATACTTTATCTATAAGGCTCAATTTAATTTTTTATAAATTGATTTTAATTGAGTTTTTTACCTGTAATTTTGGATTTTGTCCCTAATAATATTATTATATATATATATATATATATAAATATATATATATATATATATATATATATATATATATATATATATATATATATATATATATATGTATGTATATGTATATATGTACATATGCATGTATATATGTACATATATACATATACATGGTGGTTGTCTACTCCTTAAACAGAGTTTGACCACCTCCTGCACCTACACCTTAGCCCTTTCATGGCGTCTGATGTGGCTTTTTAAACCAGACAGTGTTTTGAAAAAACACCCACACAGATTGCACCTCTGATTTGCCCTACCAATACCTGCAAGTAAGTTCTGCTCATTGTGGATCCTAACATGTCTTTTAAGACCCCCATTGGATTTGCAAACCCTCTGGCACACACCACATTCAAACGTGTGCACAGACATATAATCAGAATAGCTGGGTGAGGTTTGTTTTCCATGGGTTCGCATGTGAGATTTGAGGCCAGCCAAGGACAGACATGGTCTGTCACAGACTGTGCACACAAAAAGGTCCTTGTCATTCACCTTCTCAGTCTTCACCTTTTTCCTTAAATGTCTCTTGAGCCCTGCTTGCATCATCCTGGCCTCTTCAAATGCTTTCACTCCACTCCACACCCTTGTTCGCTATCCAACTCGATCTGAAGCGAGGACTTCTATATCTTTTGGAGCCATTCCAATTGACTTCATAGCAGTCCTTATGCCATCCTTAAACCTTTTTTTAGGTTTATGCCGATAACGTTTCCCCTCTGCCAGCTCACCATAAAACAGCTGTTTCGGCATGCGTTCATCTGCCATTCGAACAATATGGCCACACCATCTCAATTGGTTCCTCAAAATCATGGCTTTAATTGAGGGGATGCCTGCAGATGCAAGGATATCTGAAAATACATATACATACATACATACATACATATATATATATATATATATATATATATATATATATATATATATATATATGAAGAAACAAAAATTCAATAGGTTATAGCAGTACGTACGTTTCGTACAAACTTCATTTATTTATGTAGTGAGAACACAACATAAAATGTGCAATGAAAATGTACTCCTCAGCTGCATAATGGAATTTCATTTTAGAAAATCATTTTGTAGATGTGTACAAAAACAAGAGTAGGAGAAGAAGAAAATACCATCTTAACTGGGCTGCCAATCAACAGTCTAGTGAATCAAACAAGAATTTAATTTCTATATATTCTAATTGGTGTTCTCACTACATAAATAAATGAAGTTTGTCCGAAACGTACGTACTGCTATAACCTATTGAATTTTTGTTGCTTTTCTTCAAATTTTATTCACCAAATCTCTTGGTTTTGCTTTTGGTTTTTACCCTACCAAATTCTGGTGCCTCAAACATTTTAAGTACCACATTTAATCTTTTGATTAAATCTATATTATGTATATATATATATATATATATATATATATATATATATATATATATATATATATATATATATATATATATATGTACATACATGTACAACATGTAACCCAGTACAACCTGTTGCATGGTCAGGCCGTCGGCGACTAAACCGGCAATCCCAACAAGTTACCTTGGTGAGGAGGGTGTTTATTGGACACCCTGTGGGATGAAAAACAAAACCCGTCAAAGGGCAGAGGAACTCTTGCAAGTCAACGGCCATCCAATATGTGTGTAGTTATGTACTTACTCTATATCCCCACTTTTTTCTCACTAATTTTAGATATTGTAAATTTTTACAGTTTGCTCATTAGATATATAAATTTTAAAAAAAGAAAAGAAAAAGGAGAAAAAAATGACATTTTATGTATATTTTTATAGTTTGCTCATATTTCATGTAAATTTTTATAGTTTGCTCATTATATAGATATTTTTTCATGTATTCCTTATCGCCATATCGTATGTTTTATGTATATAGTGTATATCAACTTTTTTTTTCCAGCTTAAGACTGTTTTTAAAATTTTTTTATCCAGCTTAATGCTGTTTTTTGCGCGGGGTCATAGAAATAATCGGACTGAATACCCGATCACGCGGTTAAACCATTGGGAGTGAAGGACCCCTAGCCCTTGTTAGGGCATCCTTCTAGGAGAAGGCAACTCAGGCAACTGGGATAACTCCGACATAAAACCTGCGGCTCAGTGGTTACCGATGATGTTGAATTGTTCTTCTTTTCGGGTTATGACTACTGTTGCTTAGTGAGTGGGATTGACTCAGTGCACAGCCTTTCGTCACTTAAAAAAAAAATCTTCTTGCACAGGCACTGCACGATAACCACATAGATTGATTGATTAATCAATTAACTAATTGATTATCGTTGATAGTGCTGTGAGTCTCAACCGAATGGCTGGCTGTAACCTTAAAAAGCAAACAATCAATGATGTACCGAAACAGTATAAAAATAAATGGCAGTAAGGACTCTGGAACCACATCAGATGAAAGAGTCTGGCCCGGCAGGGTATCCAGAGCATCACAGTCTGAACCCGGCCGTCATCATGCTACTGTGATAGAACCAAATAAAATACTGAATATTGGCTGTTGGAATGTACGGACACTGCTTGACCGCAAATCCTCAGAATGTCCTGAATGCAGGACTGCTCTTATTGCGAAGGAGCTTCGACGCTATGATCTTGATATCGTTGCTTTGTCTGAGACGAGACTGGCTGGAGATGGTCATCTTACAGAATCGTGTGGAAGATATACATTCTTTTGGAAAGGGAGAGATGAAGAGATTAGAGGAGAGGCTGGAGTGGCATTTTCTGTTAAGACTACTCTTGTGGACATGTTGGAAGAATTCCCAGTCGGGATTAATGAGCGTATTATGTCCGTGAGAATTCCTTTGGTTAAAGGAAATTATGTGACCTTGGTGAGTGTGTATGCTCCAACTATGTGCTCTACTAATGACGAAAAAGTTTCTTTCTACCATGCTTTGAAGGGCATTATAAGAAACATCCCTAGAGCAGACAAAGTCATCGTACTGGGTGACTTTAATGCTAGAGTGGGTAGGGATTTTAACACATGGACATTAATTGGAAAGCATGGGGTGGGAAAGTGTAATAGTAATGGTATGCTTCTGCTGCAGATGTGCGAGGAGCTGTGTCTGTGTGTTACCAATACCATGTTTCAGCAAAAGAATAAGTTTAAGACCACATGGATGCACCCTGCATCTAACGAATGGCATATTCTGGATTACATCCTTGTTAGGATGCGTGACAGACGTGATGTGCGGTGTGTTCGTGTTCTTCATGGAGCTGAGTGTTGGACTGACCACCGCCTGGTACGTGTAAAAGTGAAATTAATCACCAAACGTAAAATCCGGGCTGCAGGTATTACCCTGCATAAAAGACTGAATGTTGCTCGTCTTAGTTGTAATGGCGTGAAGAGAACTTTACGAGAGGAAATGATTGTTGCAGATTTTGGGGAAGATTGGTCGACCCTCAAAAAGTCAGTTTATGATATAGGCAGGAAAGTTCTGGGATTGATACAAAGAAAGCATCAAGATTGGTTTAAAGAAAATGATGAACATATAGATGATTTATTGGCTGTTAAAAGACGTACTTTGTCACGCTATTTGTCAGCAAAACCACAGGAGAGAGATGTATTGCATAGGGAACTCAAGGATGTGAAATCACGTGTGAGGCGGAGGCTCTCTCAAATGAGGGATACCTGGTGGAGTAAGAAGGCTGATGAGATACAGGCGGCATCGGATTCCAATGACACATTATGTTATATGGTCTCTTGCGAGAGGTTTATGGACCGACTTCTCTGATGACACCACTTCGAAGGAGGGATGGTAAAGAACTTCTTCGTGATTCACAAAAAATTCTGCAAAATTCTGGCAAGAACACTTTGATGAACTCTTGAATCAGCAGTCTATAGTTAGTGAGAATGTTCTCAATCGCATCCCTGAATTACCTATGAGGGCAGCTCTTGCAGAGCCACCTATGTTGGAAGAAGTCGCGGTGGCTGTCTCAAGGATAAATAATGGGAGGTCTCCGGGTATGGATGGCATTCATGCAGAGTTGTTGCAGCATGGTGGTGAGAAACTTCAACAGAAACTTCACTCCTTCTTTGGCAGGATATGGGATAGTGAATCTGTACCTGAGGACTGGAGAGATACAGTAATGGTGGTCTTCTATAAGGGAAAGGGCAACAGGAATGATTGTGGTAAATACAGGGGAATATCATTGCTTTCTGTCGTAGGAAAGGTTTTATGCAGGGTACTTCTGGACCGTCTGCTGAAACACGTTGCAGATTGTGTTCTTCCAGAAAGTCAATCTGGTTTTCGTGTGGGACGCGGCACTGCTGATGTGATCTTCTCAGCGAGACAGCTTCAGGAAAAGTGTGTGGAATAGGGTCTCGATTTATATCAGGTTTTTGTCGATCTGTCAAAGGCCTTTGATACAGTTAATAGAAAAGCACTATGGAAAGTCCTCCAGAAACTTGGTTGTCCTGAAAAGTTCCTTGCTGTGGTTAGGTCTTTTCGTGAAGACATGAAGGGTAGGGTTAATGTTAGAGGTAAAATGTCGGAGCCCATCTCAATACGAAATGCAGTGAAGCAAGGGGATATTCTGGCACCGACTCTATTCGCCATATATTTTGCGATGGTTTTCTGTATTGCATTCAGAAATTGTAGATATGGTGTTTACATCCATTATCGAATCTCTGGCAACATATTTAATATCAGGCGCTTTGCTGCAAAAACAAAGGTATTTACCTCTATCATAAGAGACCTTTTTTATGCAGATGATTGTGATTTAGTAGCGCACACAGAGATTGATATGCAACACATTTTGAATGCATTCTCTGATGCTTGCACTGCCTTAGGAATGACAGTCAATCTCAAGAAAACTGTTGTCATGTACCAACCTGCCCCTGGTAAGCAGTATATTGAACCAAATATCTATGTGTATGGTAGAAGACTTGGTGTAGTCGATCAGTTTGTCTACCTGGGAAGCACTGTTAAAAGATATGGCAATTTGGACAATGAAATTCCATACAGAATTAGGAAAGCAAGTGATACTTTCGGAAGGCTAGAAAGATGTCTCTGGGGTCGGCGAGACATATGCAGGAAGACAAAGATAAAGGTGTACAAGGCGTGTGTACTCTCTTCTCTTCTTTATGCCTGCGAGACCTGGGTCACATATCGATACCACCTTAAACAACTGGAACGTTTCCATCAGATGTGTCTCAGACGGATATATGGCATTAAGTGGAAGGACCGCATCAGTGATCTTGAGATATTGGAAAGCTCTCGGTGTGAAAGTATAGAAGCTCTTGTGTTGAAGCAAAGGCTCAGATGGAGTAGTCATCTGGTCAGGGTGAAAGATTCAAGGATGCCAAAACAACTCTTTTATGGAGAGTTAGCTAAATGAGAACGACCTCCACATAGACCAAAAAAGAGATATAAAGACTTGCTGAAGGTTTCCTTGAGAGATGCCAACATCTCTCCTAACACATAGCTATTGACCGTGGCAGGTGGAGAAGGATTGTGCATGGGGGGACAACTATTTTTGAGAAATCACGAATTGCACATGAGAAATTGAGGAGGGATGTCAGGAAGGGCATTGTTGTTGCACTTCCAGATGGTAAGGGTCTTCCTATGACACTGACATGCAGTGTCTGTGCAAGACCGTGCCTCAGTAAAGCTGGGCTTATGAGTCATCTTCGTAGTCATAAAGCAAGACCGATGATTGACTACCAGGCCGCTGGTGATGATGCTACACACCATACTAATCATGTCTGTTGGGCATGTGGAAGGGAGTGTGATTCAGCAGGAGGACTTAAACGACACGCAAAGGTACATGGAGCCCAATTACAACAACAGCCAGCTATTGCCAGTAAAGGTTTTGGATGCCAAATCTGTGCAAGACATTGTAGATCTTTGGCTGGGCTAAAAAGTCACATTCGATCACAGCACCGATAAGTTAAGCTTCGTGCAATGGCCATACTCGATAACGAGGGGGCAGCCATCATACACACACACACACACACACACACACACACACACACACACACATATATGTATATATATATATATATATATATATATATATATATATATATATATATATATATATATATATATATATATATATGCATGTATGTATATACGTAAGTGGTAACAACGAAACCAGGTTTATGATTAATCTTTATATTTTGTATCTTTTCATTTGTCTTGCTCGCTTACGTTCTGGCGTTTGCTGAATTTTCTTGAGAGCAATCTTACTGGTCAGATCATAGGTTATATTCTTCTAGCATAATGGATGTCCACTTAGTGGTCATCTCTCTTCTATGTATGTGTGGTGTTATGGGCTGTGATGAGCTGTGTGTTGTGGTGGAGAGAGGTGAGGCAAACAGAAGTGAAGTCAGACCGGAAGGACCAGACCGGAAGGACCAGACCGGAAGGGTCAGACGGGAAGTCGGCGACACGCGGTCGAAGGCTAGCACGTGGGAGCAGTCAGAAAACAGAGAGGTTACGAGAAAGATGTGTTTTGATCAGGAGCGATTGTGTACTCCGCTGCGGTCGACAAGGTAAGGTCCAACGTTTCATTCTGTCCTTTTGCTTCTTGTTGTCTTTTTCCTCCATCACACCACAAGCTATTTCGGCCCATAAGAAAAAAAAAATTATGAGTGTAGTCCGGATTTCTAGTGATATCATTAAACCGTTTTGCGGCGACACGGACGTGGTCGCATGGCTAAAAAAGATGAAGCTGGTCGCGAAGCTCCAAGGGATAGGTGACTTGGCAAGCTTTCTACCACTGTACTTGGATGGTCCGGCGTTGGCGCTATTTTTAGAGATGGAAGAGAGGGACCAAGTTAGCGCGGAGAAAATAGAAATCCGCTTGATGGAGGCCTTCGCAGAAGTAATGTTTGAGGCGTACGCTCGCCTGGGGAGAGCGAAGTGGACTGGCGAACAGGTCGACGTGTTTGCCAACGAACTTAGGAGGTTGGCTAGACTGGCGGGGTACGAGGGAGAATCGCTGGATCGAACAGTAAAGTTGGCGTTTGTAACTGGGTTTCCTGACCACATGTCGGTCGAATTGCAGAAACTGCCAGACGTGAACGCCATGCCCATGGCGGATATAATAACGAGGGCTCGTATGTTAGTTTCGTGTTGTAGATCGACACCGTTGGCAGCAACGGCAACAGCAAAAGGTGGCCGACCAAGGAGTAGCGGAGAGGGGTCGAACAAGGAACGTTCAAAGGACAGTGTTTTCGGTGTCAGGGCCCGCACATGGTACGAGACTGTAAGTTACCCAAGCCTGAAGTCATTTGCTACCGTTGTCGAGAAACGAGACATATAGCCAGCGAATGTCTGCAGGGAAACGGTCTAAGGGAGACTACTGCGCCAGTGGTCATCCCTTCGGATCAATAAAGACGCATTTTTTCCTACCCGTTGTTGATGTGCTGGTGGATGGGAAGATGTCGCGTGCCCTCGTGGACACAGGTTGTACAACGACCCTGATGACTCCGGGAGTGGTAGAGACGTGGAGTGGAGAAAGCAGTGTGAGGGCAGTCGACGGAAGAGAGGTACGCTGTGAAGGCATTACTGACGTGCAGATTGAGGTGCAGGGAGCAAAGCTGACGCTGCAAGCAATTGTAGTTGGCCACTTGGTGGATGAGATTGACGTGGTGATTGGGATGGATGCAATCACCCGTTTAGGAGGTGTCACTGTCAACGAGGCCGGTGTGACTTTCGGGGTCGTGGGGAAACCGTGTATGGCGACGCCGTGCATTGGTGAGAACCACGAAGAAAACTATGCCGCGCACACTATTGAAGACCAGGATTTTCGTGCCGCCTTCGATGGCCAGAGGTGGACAGTGGAGTGGCACTGGAGGGGAGAGCCCCCGACGTTAAAAAATAAAGTGGGCTGCTACCAGCATACTTTGAAAGGAGATGCCAGAAGCGAGTTCGAGGGGGAGGTGCAGCGGTGGATTAAGGAGGGCATATTGATCCCTTGGGAAGAAGAAGGAGAGAGCGGAGTCCTGCCGCTGATGGCGGTGGTACAGCCCACGAAGCATAAGGTCAGACCAGTGCTTGACTTCCGAGAGCTGAATGACCACATATCATGTCATACGGGCGGCGAGGCCACAGATGTCTGCGGGGACACCTTGCGAGAATGGAGGCAGATGACAGGGGCCTCCACGATCGTCGATTTGAAGTCAGCATACCTGCAGGTGCATGTGGCTGAGAGACTGTGGAAGCATTAGCTTGTCAGGTATAAGGGCCGGACATACTGTTTGACCAGGCTGGGGTTTGGACTAAATTCAGCGCCAAAAATTATGGCAACAATTCTCAAGGCCATCCTGGGAAAGGTGGACAGAGTAAGAAGGGCCACCAATTCGTACATTGATGACATCCTTGTGGATGAAACCATAATGCCAGCAACGGAGGTCATAGGCCACCTGAAGAAGTTCGGACTGGTCGCCAAGCCACCAGAGGCCATGGAGGGAGGCGCTGCACTGGGCCTCAAGCTACGGAGAGACAAGGCCAGTGCGTTGGTGTTTCGGCGTGGGAACGAGATCCCTGAACTGGGCACCAGCGTGAGTAGACGGGAACTGTTCTCCGTGTGCGGGAAGCTGGTGGGACACTACCCGGTTGCAGGGTGGCTCCGGACAGCATGTAGCTTCATCAAGAGATGAGCCGAAGGAGCAAAGTGGAATGACAGAGTTGTGGAGAAAACGACCGACATGATGCAGGAAGTCTTGGTCAGAGTGAGAGCAGAGGATCCAGTGAGGGGCAGTTGGTATGTTCCCAAATCAAAGAGTGGGATCGTTTGGTGTGACGCCAGTAGCATCGCAATAGGGGTTGTCTTGGAAATGGGAGGCACCGTGGTGGAAGATGCAGCCTGGCTCAGGAAGATGGATGACTGCAACCATATCAATGTGGCGGAGTTGGCTGCCGTGCTGAAGGGGGTGAACCTGGCCTTGCAGTGGGGGCTGTGCACCATTGAAATTAGAACCGATTCGGCCACTGTGCTTGGTTGGGTGACGGCAGTCATCACCAATGAGCGGAGGGTGCGAACCAAAGGGGCCGTGGAGATGCTGGTAAAGCACCGATTGGGAATATTGCGTGAGCTAACCGCTGAGTTTGATCTGGAGCTGAGCGTAATTTTTGTGCCTTCCGAAAAGAACAGGGCAGACGTCCTAACCAGGGTAAAGCGAGCTTAGTTGCAGGTGCCAGAGGATGCGGAGCAGGCTGTGGCTGCAGTATGCTGTCTGAATGACTCGGAGTTGAGGAGACTGCATACCATGCATCACATGGGAGTGGACAGGACATTGTTCCTAGCCAGGAAAGTTGACTCCGAGGTAACGAGGCGGAGCGTGCAGAGAGTGGTTAGCAGCTGTGACAGGTGCCAGTCTATTGACCCTGCTCCGGGCGTACATGAGGCGGGAAGTATTCCAGTGGCCCACAACTGGAAACGACTGGCAGTGGACGTAACACACTACCGACAGGGGACGTACCTCTCAATGGTTGACTGCGGACCGGGGCGGATGGCCATATGGAGGGAGATGAAGACGGGGACTGCAGAGGAAATCGCAGGAGTATTAAATGGGATATTCCTGGAACGAGGCCCCGTGGATGAGCTACTACTGGATAATGGCACTGCATTTCGCTCGGAGGTGCTGAAAGAAATGCTTGACGGGTGGCAGGTCAGCCGCTTCTTCAGAGCGGCATACCGGCCAAGTGGAAATGGAGTGGTGGAAAGGCATCATCGTACCATCAAGACCATGGCAGAGAGGGGCCACATTTCGCCAATCGAGGCCGTATTTTGGTACAATATGTCGCCCAGGTCAGGACAGGCTGAGGAGTCGGTGCCACACAGGGCAATATTCAGGTACGAGTGGAGGCACCCGTGTATTGCATCAATGCGACTCCGGGGAGAAGAAGAGCACACCTTCATGCAGATCGGGGAAGAAGTTTGGGTAAAACCCCCAAATGCACGGTGCACATCACAATGGGGGAAAGGAACTATAACCTCCATCAATTCAAAGAACAACGTCTCAGTCGATGGTATGCCACGCCATGTTTTGGATGTGCGGAAGATTGTCAGTGCTTCAGAGGATGGAACCAGCTGCAGTGGGCAGGATGGTGAAGACAGCAGCAGTAGGCAAGATGATGAAGGCAGCGCGCCAGGAACTCAGGCCAGTCCCGGGGTCGCACAGCGACCACAGAGGGAGCGGTACCCCCCTCCCTGGTTGGCTGATTATGAAACCAATTAAGGTAGTTCGGGAGCGAGCAGTGAGTGGGAGAGCCGGTTGAATGATGTATAGATCAGGGGGGGCGTGTGGTGTTATGGGCTGTGATGAGCTGTGTGTTGTGGTGGAGAGAAGTGAGGCAAACAGAAGTGAAGCCAGACCGGAAGAGCCAGACCGGAAGGGTCAGACGGGAAGTCGGCGACACGCGGTCGAAGGCTAGCACGTGGGAGCAGTCAGAAAACAGAGAGGTTACGAGAAAGACGTGTTTTGATCAGGAGCGATTGTGTACTCCGCTGTAGTCGACAAGGTAAGGTCCAACGTTTCATTCTGTCCTTTTGCTTCTTCTTGTCTTTTTCCTCCATCACACCACAGTATGTAATATAGTTTTTCTGAATCTTCACATTTTTCAATATGCTAGGCCACTGGGTTTAAATTGATATTAATCAAATTAATATTCAAATTTTCACCCTTATTATTCAAATTTATATATGTATGTATATATCATCATCATCGTTTAACATCCACTTTCCATGCTAGCATGGGATGGACGATTTGACTGAGGTGCCACATGACCATACCAACGCAATCGTCTCTCTTGCACACCACAACTGATGCATCTTAGGTTCAACTTTTCTCTCAAGGTATTTAAACTCTGTCTAGTATGCTCACTGACATTACAGATCCATCGGAGAATACTGGCTTCAATCCTTGTGAGCCTATGCATGTCTTCAACAGTCACAGCCCATGTTTCACTGCCATGAAGCATGGCTGTTCGTATACATGCGTCATACAGTCTGCCTTTTACTCTGAGCGAGAGGCCCTTTGTCACCAGCAGAGGTAAGAGCTCTCTGAACTTTGCCCAGGCTATTCTTATTCTAGCAGCTACACTTTCAGCGCACCCTCCCCCACTCCTAACTTGGTCACCTAGATATCGGAAGCTATCAACCACTTCTAGTTTTTCTCCCTGGAATGTGGCAGAAGTTGTTTTCTGCACATTTACAGTGTTTATAGCTCCTGAACATCTGCTACATACAAAAACTAACTTCCTAGTTAACCTGCCTTTGATATTGCTGCACCTCTTATGTGTCCATAGCTTGCACTGGGTGCATCTTATAGAGTTTCTACCTACGCCTTTTCTACAGATCGAGCAGGGCCATCTACCTGAAGGTGTTTGTGATTTTTCTACTTTCCTACTTATTAGGACTTTGGTTTTAGCTAGGTTGATTCTAAGGCCCTTTGATTATAGTCCT
Source organism: Octopus bimaculoides (assembly GCF_046866305.1). Lineage (NCBI taxonomy): Eukaryota > Metazoa > Mollusca > Cephalopoda > Octopoda > Octopodidae > Octopus > Octopus bimaculoides. The sequence goes on along the minus strand of NC_142938.1, from coordinate 32,634,562 downwards.
TGCTTCCACAACTGATAGTGACTCAGCAATTAGTGCAAGGTCATCAGCATAGAGGAGCTCCTAGGGCCATCCTGTCTTGAATTCCTCTGTTATAGCCTGGAGGACTATGATAAATAGGAGGGGGCTGAGGACAGAACCTTGGTGGACACCTATCTCTACCTGAAGTTCTTCACTGTACTCATTGCCAACCCTCACCTTACTGACAGCCTCTCTGTACATGGCTCGCACAGCTCTCACTAACCATTCTTCTATCCCTAGTTTCCTCATTGACCACCAGATGAGGGATCGGGGGACCCTGTCAAAGGCTTTCTCCATGCCAACGAAAGCCAGGTACAGAAGTTTATCTTTGACTAGGTATTTCTCCTGCAGCTGTCTTACCAGAAAAATGACATCAGTAGTGCATCTCATCTAAACTGACCCGCTCCTTGAGTAGTTGGGCTATGACCCTCTCCGTGACTTTCATTACCTGATCTAACAACTTGATACGTCTGTAATTATTTGTATCTAAAGCATCACCTTTACCTTTGTAGCAGTTGACTATGGGTATGACTCCTTCGTGTATCACCTGGTTAACAATACGGGTGACTAGGCTATAGCTGACACTGCCAGATATTTTGAGCATCTCTGCAGTGATTCCTGATGGGCCGGGGACCTTCCCTGTCTTCATACTCTTAATTGCTTTATCTACCATGGAACTGTCAACTTGGATAGCTGGTCCCTCAGTTGGGTCGACATTCGGCAGACTCTCTTTCTCCCATTCATTCTCTTTATTGAGCAATCTTTCGTAGTGGCGTCTCCAAACCTCTTTCTTTGCAGCCTCGTTTGCAAGCGTACCATGCGAACACATTTCTCTCCCACGACCTCACGATTCTCTCTCACACACTGTCTTGCAACACGAAATACCTCAAGTCTTTGGTCCTCACAGCACAGAACATTGGCAAATATATATATATATACACATATACATATATTTATATATGCACATATATATAGATATATATATATATGTATATATAATTTTTCAAAGTAAACTCTGTAATCGTTACCAATATAGCATAAGATTTCACCTAAAAAAATCTAAATTAAATTCCTTAAGGATCGTTCTCCTTGTTTATATATCCAAAGTTTTAAATTTATACATTTAATAAAGAGATTTGACACCGATGTTTAATTAAATATCGGTGTCAAATCTCTTTATTAAATGTATAAATTTAAAACTTTGGATATATATATGTATATATATATATATATATATATATATATATATATATATGGATATATTTATATGTAAGTAAATATGTATATATATGTATATGTATATGTATATGTATATGTATATGTATGTATGTATATATATATAAATATACATATATATATATATATATGTGTGTGTGTGTGTGTGTGTGTATAAGTATATGTGTATATATGTATACTAGCAGAGATACCCGTCGTTGACCGTGTTACATGCAATTGAAGGATGAGACTTTTCTTTTATATTTTCTGTAAGGAACTGGAATACATATGATTCGAATTTCATCAAAATTGCACATGAGGGTTCTTTCCCTCTTTACACAACCTAAAAAAATTCTAATCATGAGACATGTATCCCATACTATTGATCTTTATGCGCACATTCCAAAATTTCAGTCTTCTGGAACCTGTAAAAAGGATTTTGCTCCTGAAAAATGGAGCTCATGGAGCTCTAAATTGTGGGAATGAAGGCCCCTATTGGGGGTGGGGGTGTTAATGTCAACCAGAGAAGTTGAATTGTTGGAAATGTTTTTAACTTGAGTCTTATAGTATGCCTGTATATATTTGAGAGTATAGTTTCACTTTAATAGTTTCAGTATGAAATTGAAAGTATTAAAGTGAAAGTATTTGAAATTACAGTAGTGACATGTTATTGTTTCACTGTTGACATGTAATACTGAAATAGTGGAATAGTTTCAGTGTTAAAGTGGAAGTATCTGACATTACAGTAGAGTGATGTTATTGTTTCACTTTTGATACGCAATAGTGAAATAGTGGAGGAGATATGATTTGCTGTGGGCTCAAACAATGCAAGAAGTTAAAAATTGCTTTGGCCTAAGACACTACATGGACCCTAAGTAAAGCATGTGTTAATTTGGAATGAAATTAGTTGTGTAGTTCTTGAGTTTTAGGGATTCACACAGACACACATTCTCATCTTTATATATGTGATATTTATGCGCATATTCGAAAAATTCTAGTGTTATGGACCCTGTAAAAAGGATTTTGCTCCTGAAAAATGGAGCTGTTGGAGCTGAAAAATGTGGAAGTTAAGGCCCCAATTGGGGGTGGGCGTGTTAATGTCAACCAGAGAAGTTGAATTGTTGGGAATGTTTTTAACTTGGGTCTAATATGTATTGTTTGAATTGCACAATTTATGCACCACATAGCAGAAATCACAATGTAAGTATATCTGAAAGGATAGTCTTACACTGTTGTACCATTGAATTACAAATAATGCTCATCTGTTATGTTCGGGTGACCCTATAGGTTCCAATAGTACAACTGTATTCGTCTTTGCTTAGGAAAAATGACTAAATTGTGGGTGTGAAAACCCCATGAAGGGGTCTTTGTAACTTCTAAGAAGAAGAAATTTTAGAAATATTACTTTATTTGTGTGTAATATGTATGGTTAAAATTTCATCAACATCAAAAATATATGAATTTTCATGGGGGTTATGGCCGTTATGCATAGAATATAATTTCCAAATTTCATAAAGATCCATTCAGTACTTTTGGATAAAAAACAAATGAATAATGTGTGTGTTTGTGTGCATGTGTATGTGTATGTCGGGGTGGGTGTATATACGTACAGATATCTGTATGCATGTATATATGTTTATATATGTGTACATATTAGATGTACATCAATATATATACATCTACACATATGTATACATATACATGTATGCATATAGATCTATATCTATATATATATATCTATACATATACGTGTACATATACATGTATACATATACATCTCTCTCTCTCTCTCTCTCTATATATATATATATATATATATATATATATATACATATATATATATATATATATATATATATATATATATATATATATATATATATATATATATATATATATATATATATATATATTAAATATATATTTTTTTAACCAAAAAATTTGGTAAAAAATATAGCATCTGTTAACAATCTTAGTAGAAAACTCACAGTTGAGTCTTTGAATATATATCAACTCTAAATAGAGCTCAAAATTGATACGTTGAAAATACTTTATTGCAACAACAATAACAATAATAACAATAATAATCACAAATAAATAGACCTATGTATATTTCGATAGAACATCCAGAATGATTAATACATATCATAAAATATTATAAAATATAGGATACTCCATCTCCTCAGGGTCCCATTATTATTGCTATCATCACCGTCACTATTATTAGCAATACACATCCCAAAAAAACAGAAACCATTCAAATCTAATTTTCAAAGTCGACCCATGAAAATATACAAAACAGGATGAAAAAGTAATAGATGGCACACAACTTTCCATCCCAAATGTGCAATGAACGAGCAAACGGTAATCATTCTGGATGTTCTATCGAAATGTACATAGGTCTATTTATTTGTGATAATTATTGTTATTATTGTTACTGTTGTTGCAATAAAGTATTTTCAACGGATCAACTTTGAGCTCTATTTAAAGTTGATATATATATATATACATGTTTTTGGATACGTTTGTGCAGATATATATATATATGCATGTATGTATGTATATATGTATGTATGCCTGTATATATGTGAGAGTATAGTTTCACTGTAGTAGATTCAGTATGAAAATGAAACCATTAAAGTGAAGGTATTTGACATGAGTGTTTTTGCTTCACTTTTGACATGTAATACTTAAATAGTGGAGGAGATATTATGTTGCTATGGGCTCGAACTATGCAAGTAGTTAAACATTTTTTTTACTAAAACACAACCGTAAGTAAAATATGTGTAAAATTTGAATGAAATCGGTTGTGTAGTTCTGGAGTTTTAGGAATTCACACAGACACACAGACATACATTCTCAATTTTATATATATATAGATTATCCGAATGTGATCGCTGCCAATACCCCCGACTGGCTCCCATGCTGGTGGTATGTAAAAAGCACCATCTGAACATGGCCAATACCAGTACCCACTAACTGGATCCGTGTCAGTGGCGCATAAAAAGCACCATCCAAACATAGCCGACGTCAGTATCCCCCGATTGGCCCACCGTGCCATTGGCACGTAAAAAGCACTCTCTGAATGTGATCGCTGCCAGGCCCACCTGACTGGCTCTTGTCCTGGTGGCACGTAAAAAGCACCTACTACACTCTTGGAGTGGTTGGCGTTAGGAAGGGCATCCAGCTGTAGAAACATTGCCAAATCAGATTGGAGCCTGGGGCAGCTGCCAGCTCTCCAGGCCTCAGTCAAACTGCCAGCATGGAAAATGGTCGTTAAACGATGATGATGATGATATATGTGTGTGCATGTATATATAAATATATATATATATGTATATATATTACTCTCTCTTTACTTGTTTCAGTCATTTGACTGCGGCCATGCTGGAGCACCACCTTTAGTCGAGAAAATCGACCCCAGGACTTATTCTTTGTAAGCCTAGTACTTATTCTATCGGTCTCTTTTTGCCGAACCGCTAAGTTACGGGGACGTAAACACACTAGCATCGGTTGTCAAGCGATGGTGGGGGGACAAACACAGACACACAAACACACATACATATATATATATATATATATATATATATATATATATATATATATATATATATATATATATATACATATACATATATATATATATATACATATATACATATATACGATAGACTTCTTTCAGTTTCCGTCTACCAAATCCACTCAGAAGGCTTTGGTCGGCCCGAGGCTATAGTAGAAGACACTTGCCCAAGGTGCTACGCAGTGGGACCAAACCCAGAACCATGTGGTTGGTAAGCAAGCTACTTACCACACAGCCACTCCTGCGCCTATATATATACATATATATATTTATATATATATATATATATATATATATATATATATACATACATGCATACATAAATACATATATACACATATATATATATATATATACACACACACACGCACATACACACACACATACATATCTTCATCATCCTTTAATCTCCATTTTTCAAATTGGCATAGGTTGTATACATACATACCTGTGTGTACGTTCACACACACACATGCACACACACACACACACACACACACATACACACATAAATGTAGGTCCAGGTGTGGCAGTGTGGTAAGAAGCTTGTTTCCGGTTACAGCGCATGCATTGATTCACTTGCTGGTTTGTCTTTCTGAGAGTCGGACAGGATTTTTTGTGCTGCTTGGCAGCGGTCCAGTGGGAAAATATTCAGACGTTAGAAGCCCTGAATTTTCTTCAGCGGAGGAGGAGCTGGTGCAGGCGGTGATAAGAATGGACAGAATGTTAAAGAAAACAAAAAGTTTTTCTGTGGCAGCGGAAGTAAAGAAAAAGGATGTAGACCTGGCTAAACTAAAGGAATATGGAAAAATGACGCAGGTGGGTGGCGACACGAAGTTGTCGCCCCCTAAAAAAATCATGGAGCAAATGGAGAGGAAAACTATCACCTATAGGGTGCACTCGCTGAAAAACAAAAAAGCTGAACAGGTGGAAGCGGAAATAATAGAAAAAGCGCTGAGGAAACAGTCGAACCAAATAATGTACATAACCAAGGGATGTAAATATGGGACAGTGATCATCCAGTTTAGGGCAGTGGAGGAGGTGAGGAGGCTGGCGAGTGTGGTGGCAAGGACGGAAGAGGTGGTGCTTCTCCCTACATATCTTGGAAGAATGACTTCCAAGGTAAGGGTAGAAGCAATCCCACCTGATATAGAAGTGGCTTGGGTCGCGGCAGCCGTCCTCGTTGGAAGTGAGGAGGAGGTGGCTGTCCTCCAAGCCACAGAAACGGAAGAAAGACGATGGAGAGGGAAATCACTGGATCTCATCCTGCAGGTGGATGAGAAGCAGTTAGAAAGTTTGGCGGAGACGGTGACTTTGGGAGAAATTGTGTTAAGAATGTGGGTGGAGGGCAGAGTCCCATGTTGTTTTAAAGGTGGCCAAAAGGCCACATTAGAGCACACTGCCCTCTACAGAAGAAAGGAATAGATGAAACAACAGACGAACCAGTTGTGGAGACGGAGGAGAAAAGAGAGGAAGAAAAGAAAGATGGAGGAAAGGAGGAAGAATGGGCAGTAACAGAGAGTAGAAGGAAGAAGAGGAAGAAAAGAAAGAACACCGAGTGTGATGTGGTACTCCAATCCAACTCCATCTCACCCAAGCCCACTCAGACCCACCTACCCTATACAGACACCAGACCCACCCACCCCCTTTCCTCACAGGAAAAAAAGTAAAAGAAAAAAGATCAGACACTACAGAATTTAAAAGACTCCTCCACCGGTGAAAAAGGTTACAAGAGAGTGTTGTCATTGAGCGATAGTGAGAACGGAAACAGAAGGACTAGACTAGAGACTAAAGAGGAATTAGGACCTAGAGGCAGTGAGTGGTGTTACTCAGTGTGGGGTGAGTAGCACACTCTTCATATTTCCATTTTCAGATATCATTCATGTTACCATATCTTTAATTTATTATTCACGTGCATTTTCATGTATCATTCATTATATCATAATTTATTTTTATATTTTTAATTGTTATATGTCCCCACATGTGTTGTAGTGTCCCCTCTGTATACTGCCCATGTGGCAAATGTTATGAAATAAAGAAGCTTGCTTCCCAACCACATAGTTCCAGACTCAGTCCCATTGCATGGCACCTTGGGCAAGTGTATTCTATTATAATCTTGGGCTGACCAAAGCCTTCTGATTGAATTTGGTAGATGGAAACTGAGAGAAGCCTGTTCTCTCTCTCTCTCTCTCTCTCTCTATATATATATATATATATATATATATATATATATATATATATATTTTATTATATGTATTTATTTTCTCCTAGTAATAAATAACTCGGATAAAATAAATTGGTTAATAGATACCAGGGTAGCAAAATTTATATATATATATATATATATATATATATATATAAATTGTAAATCCAAAACAAAAAAATAACAACAAAACTACAAAGGATTCCGCGGTACACGTGTTTCAAGCTCTACATGTGTATAATACAATATAATAATATAATATAATATAACATAATATAACATGTGTATAATCTACAATGTAAAGCTATCCTCAGCCGCAAAATTATCTGTCTCCCAGGAAATTATCTCGACGTTGAAGTAAGAGGAAATGTGTGATGTAAGAGGTGAAGATCGTTTCGGTATTCTGTATAGTACTATATCTGGTATAATTCTCCACCCGGACATAATCTCCCCGGTCCTTCAACAACCTTCCATACCTTGCGACGATATATATTTATATACATATATGTGTGTCTGTGTTTGTCTTCTCACCATTGCATGACAACTGATGTTGGTATGATTACTTCCCCGTAACTTAGCAGTTTGGCTCAAGAGACCAATAGAATAAGTACTAGGCTTACAAAGAATAAATCCTGGTATTGATTTGTTTGATTAAAGTCAGTGCTCCTGCATGGACACAGATATATATGTATATATATATATATATACACACACAAATCCACATGTATTTTTTATTCTCCCTCTGTTTATTTTCTCTTATTCCTTTCTGTTGAAGAGCGTAGGCATGAAATGTAAAAGACTTTCTCACTTTTCTGAGCGCAAAACTAATATGCCTGCTTGTTGTTCATACCCTGTCTTCATCTTTGAACTTCCTTCTGTTGACACCTCAAATGTAAGATCTGTTCTCTAAAGATAGAGACTCATTTCATCCAACAATGGAATCAATCTACAAACATTATTTTGGATCACCAAACCCCCTGAAACAGCTGCTGGATTTGTAATACTTTTCTTTAATCCCTTTAATTCTTGATATTTCTATTCTGTGTAAGTCAGACGTTTTTCTATGTAAACATACATACATTTTTTTGTATTTCATGTATCAGGTCATCCCATAAGTCCTGTCCAAATTTTGAATAAAGAAAACAAGTGATCATATGTTATATCTAATTGAAATTTAATCAGCAATGTACTTTCCTTGATTATCTATGACTTCGTTCCATCTATTTACAAGCTTTTTAATCCCATCAATGTAAAACTCTTTTGATTTCAAAGCGAAGAACTCTGAAATGTCAGTTTCAACCTCCTCCTGCTTGCGAAAGTTATGTCCCCCAAATGATTCTGTAAACTACGAAACAAATGGTAGTCTGAAGGAGGAAGGTCGGGAGAATAAGATTGATGACGAATGTTTTCCCAACCAAGCTCTTCGATCTTCTGTGATGTGATCTTTGAAGTGTGGGGTCACGCATTGTGCTGGTGAAACATCACTCCTTTGCAATTCACTAAAGTGGGTCTTTTCTTCTTCAAAGCTTGGTTCATGCACTCTAATTGCTGACAGTAGACTTGAGCATTGATTGTTGCATTAGGTGGTAACAATTCAAAGTGAATTACTCCTTTGCAGTCCCACCAGATAGAGAGAAGAACTTTTTTCCCTTGAAGTTCCCTTCTTGGTTGTGGCTGAGCTTTTTCCCTTTTACCAAGCCACTGTTTACGATATCTAACATTTCGATAGAAGATCCATTTTTCGTCACCACTCACAAGTCTATCCAAAAAGGGTGAAATGAGTTCGCGAGAATGGAGAGAAGAGCAGATGTCAACTAGGGAATTGCAGTTGCTTTCAGACAATTCATGAGGCACCCATTTTCCAAGTTTAGGAACCTTTCCAATTTATTGAAGATGATGAACAGTTGCATGGTTTGAACTAAGCTTTATTGCCAATTCTTCAGCTGATAATGCAGGATTTTCCTCAAGTAATGGCTCAAGGAGCTTATCATCAAACTCAGCTGGACGTCCTGTTCGATCTTCTTCTTCAAGGCTGAAATCTCCACTTCTGAATTTTGCAAACCATCTTCTGCAAGTTCTTCCATTCAAGCATTCTTTCCCATAAACTGAGGGTATCTTTCAAGTCGCTTCGGCTGCAGAGTTTCCTTTTTTGTACTCATAAAGCATTATGTACCTTAAATGCTCTTTGAATACTTCCATGTTAGAAAGGGTTTTAATCAAAGAAATTTTTAATTCTATTATTCTGTAAAATAATATTTAATTAATTTAAATGTACACAAATGCATAAAAATAATTTTTAATTCCATTAGCCATTTTAAAATGCTATTAAATTTCATTCAATGTTAAAAAAAGGTAAAATCAGACAGAACTTATGGGATGACCTGATAATTAATATACTCTCTAACTTACTTATCCTCACATTTACTTCTCTACCCATCAAGTTTAAACCCCTTGAGCACTACTAAGTGTAATCTATACAGAGAACGTTTGATTCTCGTCCATGACTTGTATATATATATATATATATATATATATATATATATATATATATATATACACATACATATATATACATAGATGTATATACATATATATTCAAATTTTATGTAGGCATTGTGAGGCTTATAGCCTGTAGAACTCAATATACAAGTCAGTGCAAACGTTCTGAGTGTCTGTGCATAAATTTGCTTTGATGATGTTTGTTTAAGATCTGTATAAAAAATATGCCCTGACAGTCAGTTGTTTGACATGTAAAGACCACTGGAATAAAGTACCTTTCTTGAAAACAAAGGAGGCATCAGGAAAGATATCTAGCTACAGAAAACTGTGTCAAGAAGTCTTGTCCAATGCATACCTGCATACAAAAAGCAAAACAATGATTGAGATAATATTATACAAGAGGAGCCAGCCCTTGTGTGGTTTCTCAATTTGCTAGAATCTGTGGCCAAACCTCTCACAAATCACACTATCACCTTAAAAAATAAAAGATGCATTGATACTACAAGATACATTAAGCCTGAAAACCGAAATGAAAGGAAAGTCATGGCTGTAATATTTTGATTACATTGGTGACCCTGACGTTGGAATATTAGATTCCGAAATATTTTTCAAAAAAAAAAAATTCAAGAGAGAACAAAATACAAGTGTCCAACATACCAGTTTTTAAAAAAAATGATGTTATAATTGTTTGTAGAGTGTACAGGATATGTATGTTCATTGTAGCACCATCGTGTAGTGGTTAAATATGTCTTACTTCCATTTTCAACATGTTGGATGACTTTCTCCTCCCAAGAATGACCTTGTGGTCTTGCACACATTTGCACTGGTGCCATTTGCTTCACTTTGACTGGAGTTTTCCTGCTCAGCATTGTTTTTTGTGCTGAAGAACAAACTTCTCACAGCATTTCTCATTGCTTCATCGTGTCGGACATGGCAATTGCTGCTGTTATTTCTCTTCCTCAGCCGTGTGAAGGACACCTTTAGACATATTGGCCACTTCAGTCTTCATTGAACTTTAAAGACTGGAACATTTCCTTGCCTGTGCATTGTATTGCATTTCTATTGTCTGGTTTTCTTTTTTGCACTTTTCTTTGCATATCACTTTCTTTTTCAGCACCTTACTTATGTATGTACATATTTTTGAATATTGTATATATTATATGTTAACTTGTTTCAATGTTCATACACACATACACCACATTCTATAATTTTAGTTGCTTTATCACTACTTATGTCCTAGCAGCCAACATCCTCTGCAAGTGACCGACCGCTCTTACTGACTTAAAACACTTTGACTCTTGCATCCTGCAATTTCCATTTTCCTGGACAGTTGTCATCACGTTTGCATGTCAGATATTCTGTGTCTCAGCACTTTGCTCTAATTTTTGCCTTTTCATGTATATTTTGGGTTGTCAAACCTCCTAGCGTATTCTACAGTCCTGTACATTGCCTCAGCTTTGCACCGGCTGGCACATCTTGCACACTGCCTCAGCTTTGCACCAGCTGGTAAATCCTGCACACTGCCTTAGCCTTGCATTACATACATCCATACAGATTCTGCACATTCCTTTGCATGCCTTATTTTCAACTTCTACATGGACTGAATTTATACTGTACATTATTTGCATGTTTTCTTATCGCATTTTCAATTGCTTTTTGTTACATTTTCTATATTCCTCATGCTTGTGTGCTTGTATTCGCATACGCATTAATTCACTGGTATGCTTCCCAATTCTGTGGTCTACTATCCAACACCTCTTTTTGCACACTCAGTCTGTGATGCACAGCTTTTAGTTCAAGGTTTTTTGCATCAGACACTGCAAACGGTGTTATCCATCACACTGCTGTTGCATATATTTGCACTTTCCATTTTCAGCACCTGTATTTTTTAATGCAACTTTTGCTGGTACATCCATACATTCCTGGTTTCCTTGATTTGTACTTTTGGCTGCCAGTTTTAACTTTCTGCCACTCAGAGACCACTCTGCTCAACAAGTTGGGACAGATATTTTTCTTCCCAGTGATGACAGAAAGTAGGTTTTTACATATTCTTCCTTTCCTTCACCTTTTGTGCCATTGCCTTACTCTGCTCTGCTACAAATTCTAAAAGTTACCGACAATGGTCTCGGAGGGGGATGATGTAGCCTTAGCAGGGCAGTCGAATTACTTCGTCCCAGCATAGCAGCACACTGGTGCTGCGTTCCACCGCTCTTTAAAAGCTAACGGTAAAGGAATACACATGACGACTTCTGCCCAGAGTAATAGTGTGCACTTTTCAAAGGCATTTTATCCAGTCACTGTCTAAATGTTAGAATTTTAACATCTGGTCCCCTTTCGTCGCTGCTTTGCTTTATCCCATTCAGATGTAGACACTAATCTATTGACAAGCTTGTGGCTCATCTAGCTCGACACACTGTGGGATTTCTACCTCGCCTCACTACCACTTCAAAACTTATTGGATATTTTAGATTTGCAGCCAAATACCAGAGCTAACTACCTTGATGTGTAGTAAGGAATTAATTCATGCCACCTACACACTATTGTCTTGTACACTTATCTCTGTTGTGCCTGCTACTTCATGTGTGAGCAAGGAATAAATTATGTTTGATAAACAAAAGCATTACCTTCTGATTTTCATCATTACCTTTATGTAAAACATGCATTTATACATTTTAAACCTTCTTACATGCACACATCTAAATATACTTCCTAAACTGGTAAAGCCCAACTTTTAATTTACCTCTTGTTACAACAGGCTTGTTCAATCAGGGCGGATCTAGAGCTACACTGTTACTATAAATATGCAACACACACACACACAGACACACACACACACATCTGTTTGGTGAGAATGTTGCTGAAATCAATAGAACATACTTAAAACTTATAGTTCGTTTTATCATGTGTCATATATTTGATGTCCCATATCTTATCTTTTTTGTCTAATCTATTTAACCTTTGAACTTCATAAAACCTAACTACAATCTATGTCACATAACAGCAAATAACAATAAAGGCTCATAAATTGATAGTAATGTTTGACCTGCTAGAAATAGTAAACAACTCTCCCTCAAGTCACACCCTACCATTTTAAAACAAGCAATACTAACAGAATTAAATAGTCTGGTGAAAAAATGGTAGACCATCTACCCTATCAGAGCTGAACTGAGTTAAACAACAACAATAACATTTCCAGTGATATTATGTGTAGATGTGTTTCAAAAAAATATCTTGCACTCTGATCAAATTTTCACCTATCATCTTAAGTATTAAGTTTTATGATTTTAGTAAGTGATGTACAAAAGTAATTTGCTCAGGACAAATTATTGTAACTACATACAAAATAAGAAAACACTTTTCTGCTAAAACAGCAGAACAGTGAAAGCAGGAGCTGTTGATCAGAATATAAAGAAAGTAAGTAAAGTTTGTAATGGCAGACACATAGTAAAAGATTATGTTCAATATCTTTTGTGTAATAAATGGTATCATGCTAACTGTTACAGATGAAATATGTTGTCATCAGTTCCCCCATTAACACAGGAGATGACAACATAGTATCATTAGGGATGAAAAATTGTACTCTAGGAATAATTATACAGATGTGTAATTAGATAGAATGTGCTAGGACTAAAACGACCAAAATATATAAGGACTGAACAGCACTATAGTTGACGGTATGTACTGGACATTGTTATAGTTAATCTTAATTTTACTAGGCAATACTAATAGATGATCCTAATGAGCTGGACAATACTATACTTAATCTTAATGGACTGAATAACAATATAGTTGATTTAAATGAACTGGACAACAGTATAGCTGTTTTTAATGTGCTTATACTTTAGTTGAACTTATTGAACTGGACAACTGCATAGTTGATCCTAATGGCCTGGACAATGATATAGTTCATCCTAATTGGCTGGATAATTCTTTAGTAAATCTTAATTGACTGGACAATACTATAATTGATTGTAAATGATTTGGCAACACTAGAGTTGATCTTAATATACTAGACAACAGTACTGTTGACCCTTATTGACTAGGTCATTTTCAATGTGACTGTTTTGTCCAGACACCCAACACAGTACTCTACAAAATATATCAGATGTCACCACACTTTATTATACATCATTACATTCTTTCAAAATTTTACTTTTTTTCCATTTCAGAATCATTAGAGTGATGCAGAAATTGTGTTGCAGCATTTAGTTTTGTCATTTCACATTCTGAATTCAAGTCCTGATTGGGTTAACTTTTCTCTCAGCCTCTAGAGGATTATAAAATATGGGACCAGTCATGTACAAGGCTCCATATAACTGACTTTATACATGCTCCTGAATCTCTGGTTTTGCTTTTGTTCTGGTTGTTGTCAATGATGTTGTTCATGGTGTTTGTTATTATTGCTGTTAATTATGTCATTCAGTGTTACTCATATAGTAAGTGAATGTAGCATGCTGGTACAGAAAGAATATATGAAAAGACATGACAATCTAGGGAGAACAATATATAGAAAGCTAGGATTTGAACATACTGATAAATGTTATGAACATGAACCTAGTAACGTACTAGAAAGTAAGAAATACAAGATCTTGTGGGACTTTAACATTCAGACTAACAGAGTAATAGAAGCTAGAAGGCCTGATTTGGTAATAGTAGATAAAAATAGAAATTGCTAGATAATTGACTTTACAGCCCCAAATGATGAAAAAATTAATATGAGATATATAGAAAAAATAGCAAAGTACCAGGACCCAGCTATTGAATTACAGAAACTATGGAAAGTGTGGGTAAAATGTATCCCAGTAGTTATAGGTACATTGGGAACTATCCCTAAAGATCTGAACAGATGGATAGAGGAGATAGGCATAAAACTCAGTTTACTATAACTCCAGAAAACAGTGTTGTTAGGAACAGCTAGGATATGTAGGATATATAGGATACATTCCTGGCATCTAAGACTACTTGTAGCCTGATGTTAGGATTCTTTTCTTTTCCAAAAGTCTAGTCTGTTAAGTGTATAGGAAATAATAATAATAAAAATAATGATGATGATGATGATAATAATAATAATAATAACAATAATAATAATAATAATAATGATGATAATAATAATGGTTTCAAATTTTGCCACAAGGACAGCAATTTGGGGGAGGAGATGAGTCAGTTATATTGAGCCAGTGTTCAACTGGTACTTATGAGGGATGTTCATTAAAGATTTCCCCTGACCCACTTCCAGTTATTGCAGGAAATGTATAATTATACATGTGTCTACATGTCACATTGTAAATTGCAGCATTCCACTAGTATTCATTTGTTTTCATGGCTGCTAAAGTGGACTATGGTGTTATAATGGAGGCAGTTGAATGCAGATCAGTGATCAGGTTCTTATACTTGAAAGGTCATACACCAGAAGAGACTTTTGATAAGATGAAAGAAGTTTATGGTGACAATGCACCATCATATGACATAGTCAAGCCCTGGCATCGCCAGTTCAAATGTGGTCGGACATCAGTGGAAACTGCTCCTATTCCTGGACAACCACATTCCGCCATTGATGATGACACAATCCATAAAGTGGAAGCTGCTATTTTGGAGGATCACTGCATAACTATTTGGCAACTAACCCAAGAAGTGAAGATAAGTGTAGGGTCCGTGGAAAAAAAATCATTCACAACTATTTGCACATGTGGAAGTTGTCTGCATGATGGATTTCCTGGATGCTCACACTTTTTCAGAAGCAGGAATGAGTCAATTGCTCCCAGGCACTTTTGGTAATGTGTCAAGAAAATGAGGACTTTTTCAGCAGACGTATCACACAAGATGAAACATGTGATCCTGAGACTAATGTCCAGTTGAAGCAATGGAAGCATGATAACTCACCACCTCCAAAGAAGGCTTGTGTCCAATGCTCAGCAGGCAAGGTGATGCTCACAGTCTTTTGGGACCAGCGCAGAGTAGAGATAATGGATTTTCTGGTAAAGGGCACTACAATTAATGGGGCATATTATGCTTCTCTGCAGCAGAAATTGCAGGAAGCCATGAGAGCAGAGAGGCCAAAGGAGTTCACCTCCTCCAAGACAGTCCACAATGCGCATGTTGCCCAGATGAAAGCACACTCCTGAAATCCTCCCTCATCCTCCTTACTATCCTGACTTTGCACCATCTGACTTCTACCCCTTTCCAACTATAAAGTCTGTTTTGAAGGAGAAGCACTTTTCAGATGATGATGAACTTATTTCCAAGGTAAAGTCTTGGCTCCAGATGCAACCTACCAACTTCTATATATGGGGTCTTCACAGCTGCATGAAGTGATGAGAGAAGTATGTTACCATTGGTGGTGGCTATGTAGAGAAAGACTTATAATTATGCCAAGATTCATTTATCTCAGTCCTTGGTAAGTGGATTAGGGGAAATCTTTAATGAACACCCTTGCATTTTATTGACCTTGAAAAGATGAAAAGTAAGGCCAACCTTAGCAGAATTTGAACTCAGAACGTAGCAATGGGTGAAATACCACTAAGCATTTCATCCAGTGCACTAACGATTCTGCCAGCTCGCTGCCTTAATAATAATGATAATAATAATTTTGACCAAAAGGGGAAAAAAAAACTTAAGACAATACAAAGACAAAAGACAGTGGGGTTTTTTTGCCTTCATGTGTAAGCGATAAAACAATAACAATTAACAAGAAATTTAATAACAACTAAATTCTCCAAACGAGACACAGGGTACTACTCAGGGGCAACCAACGACCCCTATCAATCCTGGATTACCCTGACTGCCAAGGGCATCTTCCTCTGCTGTCATTGGCAGTCAGGGTAAACTCTATCCTACAGACTCCAGCTTAGAGTAGGTCACTCATGTAGGCCAACCTCACCACATTCACCAACATTTCAACAAATATACTGGGTAAGATGGAACAGTACCTCCCTCTCAACCCTCATCTTCCTTTTTCAAGTGCAATTTAAAAAAGCTGATGAAGGCTGGGCTATGATGGAGTGGGGTGATAACCAGATCTGTCTTACATGTGATACCAGCTGTTCAACATAACTCCACGAATCAATAATACTCAGACACTGTATGAATGTATGCAGGATGGTTTCGTCTCTCTGCATGCATCTTGGACAAGCCTGGCTAGTGGCACTGCTATGCTTGTAGAGTTTATTTCAAATCAGCAATGGTCTGCCTTGAAGCAGAGCAAAGCATGACTGCCAGGTGGTAGTAGATGACTGATATGATTGGCTAAATTTACCCCAAATTTACTGACTTTAAAAACATGCAATGCCAAATATGAAGCTCACTAAAATTCTTGTCTTTCATGGGCTATCAGACAGGTTATCTACAAACACCACATGTCTACATTAATGTCGCTATGCTATTTGATTGATTGCATGGACACCTTTTATTGGCTTGTAAACTATTTGTGGTATGACATAAGACTATTTGCTTGAAATCATGACATTGCTTTTTGGTATCCCTAATATATATATATATATATATATTTATATATATATATATATATATATATATATATATATATATATATATATATATATATAAATATATAGTTTTAGAGAAAAGAACCAAGGTTCATGAACTCATCAATGAATATCCACAGTCACATATAGAAAATTAATAAGTAAAAGCACAGTAAATAAGTATAATATAATACAAAGTAAATATCATAAGATAATGATAATAAAACGACTACACGTGTTTCATAACCCAAATTCTCAAATAGAAAAAATATTTAAATCGATTAAAACTATAGAAAATCAATTCTATTTAAAAATATAGCTAATCTTCAGGTCAAATTACAACAACAATAATAATAATAAAAGAATGTATATATCAACCAACAATAAATAACAAATGAGTGTATATAAAATACTTATTATATTAAGATAGAAAAATATTATTAAAAATATCAAAATCATAAACGTTCCATAATTAACTTTACGTTTATTATAATATAAACTAACAGAAATATTATATGCAAAAACTAATTTTAACGAATCTTTCGTTTAAAATACAATTTAAACGAAGTTTTAGGTTAAATTAATAAAGATGGAAGTAATACTTATCTAAACGATGCTATAGTTTAAACTAAAAGATTTTAGACTAAAACGTTTATTTGAAAGAAGTCTTGTGAAAATATTGCGTAAAGAAAAAGAATAGAATAAATAGATATAAAAACATGAATGAAAATTTTATTATGAATGAAAGATTAAACTTTATATAACTTAAATCATAATAAAACAATTAACTATATTGTAAACATTTAATTGAACTTTAAAATCTAAATAATTATAGATTCAAAAGAATAAGACTAAGAAACAATATATACTAACAGAAATATTATTTGCAAATCTTATCTTAACAAATCTTTCGTTTAAAATACAATTTAAACGAAGTTTTAGGTTAAACTAAAATTATAATTTTAAACATAAAATATAAACCTACAAAGATTAATTTGTATAAATTAATATATAAAAGCAATTATATCACCATTAAATAAAGGGAAAAATATTTAACAAGATTATTGAAAAGAAATACAAAATTTATCTAATCGAAACTTTAGTTTAAATAAAATTAGAAATGTACTATTGACTAAACATTAATTAGAAAATAAACCAATAATCAAAGAAATTAAATAAAAAGACTACTTATTTATCCCATAAAACAAAAAGAAATATTAAACAGTAGACATTATATTATGTCTATTTATTTTTTTAAAAAGACAATTATAGCAATATACTTACATGTATAACATATTATGCTTTATATATATAATATTTAAAATATAAAAATACCAGAGTTAGGAGAAAGTTTTTAAAAGAGAAATAATAGTGTAATTTTTTAAAAATCAATGTATCTTAATATTATTGTAGTTATGTACTACAATAATCTTATGATACATTGATTTTTTAAAATTGCGCTATTATTTCTCTTTTAATAACTTTCTCCTATCTCTGTTTATACTTTATCTAATAAGAATAACATAATACAATACACCTAATAATAATAATTGATTCCTTTCTATGCATATACATATACATATGCATATACATTTTAATATATGTATATGTTTTTATGTATATTTATGTATATGCATGTATATGTAAAAGTATGTATATATGTATGTATTTATATTTATAACTTAACCTTATGAACTTTCTAAACTCTCTGACGAAGCCCAGAGACCACCCAAGTACCTTAATCTTATCTACCAAATACTTCAGTTCACTGGAGGGATAAAAGTAGAATGGAGTACTATGGTCTCTTGGCTGAAACAGCTGTAAGATTTTATCCTACTTTCTATGTTGTACGTTATATATCTTAATGATTACTGGTATTTTTATATTTTATATATTATATATGTAAAGTATAATATGTTATACATATGTTATACATGTATGTATATTGCTATAATTGTCATTTTTTAAAAATAAATAAATAGACATAATATAATGTCTATAAGTTGATGAATACCAACTCTTGATCCCCTCCATTTTCTTATTGCTATATAAATTAAGAGTAAAAATAACTTTTTACCCTCACCCATTTATTACATCGGTAATGCAATTACCATGCAATGAAAAAAGACTTGTGTATTAATATTTGGGTATTCTACCAATAGTATATGTGGTAAATATTATCCCCTAGTTGGTTGGATTCACAACCTAACTCTCTTGGAATTATATATATATATATATATATATATATATAACGTTTCAGACACAAATAATTACAGAGGTATCAAGTTGTTGGATCAGGTAATGAAGGTCACGGAGAGGGTCATAGCCCAACTAATTTGGGATAGAGTTAGTTTAGATGAGATGCAGTTTGGGTACGTGCCAGGGAAAAGCACCACTGATGCTATATTTCTGGCTTTCGTTGACATGGAGAAAGCCTTTGACAGGGTCCCCCAATCTTTTATCTAGTGGTCAATGCGGAAACTAGGGATAGATGAATGGTTAGTGAGAGCTGTGCGAGCCATGTACAGGGACACCATCAATAAGGTGAGGGTTGGTAACAAGTACAGTGAAGAATTCCGGGTAGAGGTAGGGGTCCATCAAGGATCAGTCCTCAGCCCCCTCCTATTTATCATAGTCATCCAGGCAATAACAGAGAAATTCAAGATAGGATGCCCCTGGGAGCTCCTCTATGCTGATGACCTTGCTCTAATTGCTGAGTCACTATCAGAACTAGAGGAGAAGTTTCAGGTGTGGAAGTAAGGATTAGAATCGAAGTGCTTTAGAGTCAACCTAGCTAAAACCAAAGTCCTAATAAGTAGGAAGGTAGACAAACCACAAACCCCTTCAGGTAGATGGCCCTGCTTGATGTGTAGAAAAGGCGTAGGTAGAAACTCTATAAGATGTAACCGTTACCTAGGTGACAAAATCAGTAGCGGGGAAGGGTGCGCTGAAATTGTGGCTGCTAGAATAAGGACAGCCTGGGCAAAGTTCAGAGAGCTCTTACCTCTGCTGGCGACAAAGGGCCTCTTGCTCAGAGTAAAAGGCAGACTGTATGACGCATGTGTACGAACAGCCATGCTACATGGCAGTGAAACATGGGCAGTGACTGCTGAGGACATGTGTAAGCTCGCAAGGAATGAAGCCAGTATGCTCCGATGGATGTGTAATGTCAGTGTACATACTCGACAGAGTGTAAGTACCTTGAGAGAAAAGTTGGACCTAAGAAGCATCAGTTGTGGTGTGCAAGAGAGACGATTGCACTGGTATGGTCATTTGGCAAGAATGGATGAGGATAGCTGTGTGGAAAAGTGCCACAGCCTAGTGGTTAAGGGTACCTGTGGAAGAGGTAGACCCAGGAAGACCTGGGATAAGGTGGTGAAGCATGACCTTCGGACATTAGGCCTCATCATGGTAATGACTAGTGACCGAGACCTTTGGAAATATGCTGTGCGTGAGAAGACCCAGCAAGACAAGTGAGACCATAACTTTTGGCCTTTATCAGGGGTGTAGCCAGCCCACTTATGCGTACCTTTCCTTCTTTGGACACAAAAGCCTGCTTGCGAAGGCCTGTTGAGGCAAGTGAAATCGAAAACGATATCGAACTAAATTTAACGACTGGCACCCATGCCAATCTTCCTTCATTGGACACTAAACTCTGCTTGCAAAGACCTGTTGGGGCAAGTGAAATTGAAACTGAACCAAATTCGATGACTGGCACCCGTACCAGTGGAGCACTAACAGCACCATCCGAGCAGGATCACTGCCAGAGCAGCTGTCTGGCTTCCATGCCATGGCACATAAAAAGCACCATTTGAGCGTGATCATTACCAGTGTTGCCTTACTGGCACTTGTGCTGGTGGCATGTGAACAAAACATTCGAGCGCTGTCATTGCCAGTGCCGCTGGACTAACTCCTGTGCAGGTGGCACGTAAAATACACCATTTGAGCGTAGCTGTTGCCAGTACTGCCAGATTGGCCCTCGTGCCGTTGGCACGTAAAAGCACCCACTACACTCTCAGAGTGGTTGGCGTTCGGAAGGGTATCCAGCTGTAGAAACTCTGCTAGATCAGATTGGAGCCTGGTGCAGCCATCTGGTTCGCCAGTCCTCAGTCAAATCATCCGACCCTTGCTAGCATGGAAAGCGGACGTTAAAAGATGATGATGATGATGATGATATGAGGCTTTTTTAGGAGAGGCAGTTACAACTGCCCTAGATTATTGTATATCCTTTAGTATATCATTACTATACATCTAATCAGCTGACCTGCCAACTCTTTATTTCAAATTGAGGGAGACAGGTGTAACAGCACTTTGAACACACCCTACTAAACTCTACTTGTTATGGCTTTCTAGCTCATGATTATCCTCCTTTTTGACAGAAAGGGCACCATCTACATCCACTGGATTCCCTCAGGTCAGACAGTTCACAAAGAGTATTTTGTAGAGGTTTTGAGCGAGTTCAGGAAGGGATTTCATCACAAAAGACCAGAGCTCTTCCACTTGGGTCAGTGGTACCTGTATTAGGACAATGTACTAGTCCACAATTCCATTCTGGTAATCAATTATTTTGCTGAGATGGGCATGAAAACTGTCTCTCAGCCTCCCTACTTTCCACACCTTGCTCCTTGAAACTTTTGATTGTTCTCCAAGCTGAAGGAAAAACCTCAGGAGCAGTTATTTTGAAGGAGGCTGTGACAAGAGTGCTGAACACCATCACTGTGGAGAACATCCTCAGGGCCTTCACAAAATGGTCAGAACACTAAATAAATGCACTGAAGTCAGAGGGTCCTACTCTGAAGGAGATTAGAGTTTTGTACTTTTTTGAAATTAATAAATGTCTTTTCTGAAAAAGTCTCAATATGTCTGGAATGCACCTTGTACATACGTACAGTCAAAATGTGAGACCTAGAAATGCTCAGTATAGAAAACATGCAATAGTGTTCAGATGATTTGAACTTAAACACCAAAATCTTTATTGAGAACTAGGTTCATGGTGTAAAAAGTAACTCTAAGAGAAATCCAGGCGAGCTGATATGGAGATAGTGATGCAGATGAAGTATTGGCAATTCTTTCTCCTGATGAAGGAAGCCAATCTTATAGTGATATCTCTATTTGGCCATTTGCTACTTGTATACCCATGACATTTTTTTGCACATTCCATCTGCTAATTATGAGCATTACAATTATTACATAATTCCAAGATTCCAGAAATAACTGTGGAGCTAAGAAACTAGGCATTCTCTACTTAGTATTCTGTATCTTTTATGCTCTTTGTAAATATATTTGTATGCATGTATATATATATATATATATATATGTGGCTGGCCTCCGTGGGATTTTCGATCGAGATCGTTGCCAGTGCCCCTGGACTGGCTCTTGTGCGGGTGACACAAGAAAGTTTTCAAGCGAGACCGTTGCCAGTGCCCCTGGACTGGCTCTTGTGTGGGGCCGTCGTAGGATTTTCGAGCGAGATCGTTGCCGGTGCCCCTGGACTGGCTCATGTGCGGGCGACACATGAAATCTTTCGAGCGAGATTGTTGCCAGTGCCCCTGAACTGGCTCTTGTGCGGAGCCATCGTAGGATTTTCGAGCGAGATCGTTGCCGGTGCCCCTGGACTGGCTCATGTGCAGGCGACACATGAAATCTTTCGAGCAAGATCGTTGCCAGTGCCCCTGAACTGGCTCTTGTACGGGGCCGTCATAGGATTTTCGAGCGAGATCGTTGCTGGTGCCCCTGGACTGGCTCATGTGCGGGTGACACAAGAAATTTTTCAAGCGAGACCGTTGCCAGTGCCCCTGGACTGGCTCTTGTGCGAGTGACACATGAAATTTTTCGAGCGAGATCGTTGCCAGTGCCCCTGAACTGGCTCTTGTGCGGGGCCGTCGTAGGATTTTCGAGCGAGATCTTTGCCGGTGCCCCTGGACTGGCTCATGTGCGCGCGACACATGAAATCTTTCGAGCGAGATCATTGCCAGTGCTCCTGGGCCGGCTCATGTGCGGGTGACACATGAAATGCAACATTTTGGGCGTGGCCGTTGCCAGTGCCGCCTGGCTGGCCTTCATGGGATTTTTCGATCGAGATCGTTGCCGATGCCCCTGGACAAGCTCTTGTGCGGGTGACACATGAAAATTTTCGAGCGAGATCATTGCCAGTGCCCCTGGACTGGCTCTTGTGCGGGTGACACATGAAATTTTTCGAGCTAGATCGTTGCCACTGCCCCTGAACTGGCTCTTGTGCGGGGCCGTTGTAGGATTTTCGAGCGAGATCGTTGCCAGTGTCCCTGGACTGGCTCTTGTGCGGGTGACACATGAAATTTTTCGAGCGAGATCGTTGCCGGTGCCCCTGGACTGGCTCTTGTGCAGGTGACACATGAAATGCACCATTTTGAGCGTGACCGTTGCCAGTGCCGCCTGGCTGGCCTTCGTGGTATTTTCAAGCGAGATCGTTGCCAGTGCCCCTGGACTGGCTCTTGTGCGGGTGGCACATGAAATGCACCATTTTGAGCATGGCCGTTGCCAGTACTGCCTGACTGGCATTCGTGCGGGTGACGCGTAAAAGAACCTACTACACTCCCGGAGTGGTTGGCGTTAGGAAGTGCATCCAGCTGTAGAAACTCTGCCAAATCAGATTGGAGCCTGGTGTAGCCATCTGGTCTCACCAGTCCTCAGTCAAATCGTCCAACCCATGCTAGCATGGAAAGCGGACGTTAAACGATGATGATGATGATGATGATGATATATATATATTTGATTAGAGGTTGTGTTAACCCCACGAAGGGATGGTTTCATCCAAGGAAATATATATATATATATATATATATAAATTAAATCTAAAATTAAAAATTAAGGTTTAGAAAAGAGACGTTAAAATGCAGTAATCACACCTTGTTTCAAGTAAGTCCCAGGTAGTGTGTCTGCAGACCACATTCACAACTTATGGCTACCAGGCGTCATCTGCATTACTGCACTTTTGTCGCTGGATCTACGTCAGGAATCCCTGGGTGCACATTGGGTATATTTTACATGATTGATATGAAAGACGGAGTGGAACTAGAAGCTTTATTTATCACACCAATTGTTTCAGCTCCCTTTTGCGCTGCTCCTTAAAGGGTTGGGAATGATGTAATGATATTAGATGCATCACACAGTGCCGGAATCCTTGTCAGGAGATGAATCAAGCTTCAAAAGTGGTAAGATTTACATTTTGCTTTTGTTCCAAGTTAGATACTGGTGGTGTGTTGCTAGTAGTTCACACATGGTGAGGTGAGGAAACTTGTGGTCAGGAAGTGGTTGATAAAATGATAAAAAATGGGATGGAATTATGGCATTGGATTGAAAAGCCTTAAATGTGTAGAGACCTTTGATGCCTGGCTATGGCAGTCAAGCATAATAGTGAGGTTAACCCAACACCAAATATAAAAACCACACTGTACGCTGGTATAACCCAATCCACACATCAAATGTTTCTTCAAAGATCGCTAGACAGTTCCTTGCAGCATTGGACAGGTGATTCCTGAAATCACACATATACCACTTCATATTTAACAGGTATAACATGAAGATGTTATACACAACCTCCTCCAACTTGGAGTAGCATATGCATGAAATCAACAACGGGATGAGTGATGTGTGCCTGCGTGTATGTATATATATATATAGGTGTATGGGTGCATATGTGTCTGTATATGTACATGTGCACACACTCATATGTATATATATATGTGTGAGTGTATGGTTGTGTGTGTGTCGGTGTAAGCAGCCATCAAATCTAAAGATGGGAATCACACCCCCACCAAATTCTTGACCACACTTGACTGCCATAGCCAGCCATCAAAGATCTACACACACTTTAGGGCCTTCCAATCCAATGCCATAAACCCACCTCCATTTACATTAGATTCTCTATATTTTTTATTTTTTTATCAACCACTTCCTGATTACAACTATAAACACCCTCTCCATTTACATTAGATTCTTTGTATTTTTTATTTTTATTATCAACCACTTTCTGATTACAAGTTTCCTCACTTCACCAATGTGTGTGAACTACTGGCAACTTACCACCAGCATCTAACTTGGAGCAAAAGTGAAATGTAAATCATATAACTTTTGAAGCATGTTACATCATCTGATGAGGCTTTCTGCACTGTATGAGGCATCTGATATCATTACATAGTTCCCCACCCACTATGAAGCAGTGCAGAAGGGAGCTGAAATGATTGTTGTGCTAAATGAAGCTTCTAGTTGCATTCCATCTTCTGTATCAATCATTTAAAATATATATGTGTGTGTGTGTGTGTGTGTTTGTGTATTTATAAATATATATTGTTTTTGGATTTGGTTTGCAAAATTCTTTATGTGAGTTCGTGTGTTGAAACATAATCTGTTGTGTCTGGAGAGAGTCAATCTCTTTTAGTGCCTTATAACTTAACACACTCACCGGTAAAATTTCCACTTATTTCCTTCTTTATTTTTCTAAAATTTTCATTGTTTCTTGCAGCCTTTTCAATAGTTTTAACTTTCTGTTATTCACACTGCATTCCTTTTTGTTTGTTTGTTTGCATGTGTGTGGGTTAGTGTGTGTGTGTGTGTGTGTGTGTGTGTGTGCATATGCATGCATGCATGTATGTATGTATGTATGTATGTATGCATGCACGTGTGTGTATGCATGTATTTATGTATGTATGTGTGTACATTTGTATGTATGTATTCTGCATATTCAGGTGTTTGCGTGTCCATGTTTGTGTGTTTTTATGTATGCGTGTGTTTTTGTATGTGTGTACCTCTGTCTCCTTGTGTGTGCATGTCTGAGTGTGTGTGTGTGTGTTTTGAAAATATGAACTGTGTTTGTATGTATGGATGTGTACCTCCATATGTGTGGACGTGTGTCTCCATATGTGTCCTTGTGTGAAGTAAAGTGTGTGTGTATATATATGGTCATATGTTTCAGTTTTTCAGTCTTCATTTGTGAAGACTGAAACACGTGACCATATATACACACCCATTTTACTTCACACAAGGACACATATGGAGACACATGTCCACACATATGGAAATACAAATACATACAAACACGGTACATAATAAATGTAAAGTTAATTATGAAACGTTTATAATTTTGATATTTTTAATAATATTTTTCTATCTTAATATAATAAGTATTTTACATACATTCATTTGTTATTTATTGTTGATATATACATTCTTTTATTATTATTTTTGTTGTAATTTGATCTGAAGATTAGCTATATTTTTTAATAGAATTAATTTTCGATAGTTTCAATCAATTTAAATATTTTTTCTATTTGAAAATTTGGTTATGAAACACGTGTAGTCGTTTTATTATCATTATCTTATAATATTTACTTTGTATTATATCATATTTATTTATTGTGCTTTTACTTATTAATTTTCTATATGTGACTGGATTTTCATCGATGAGTTTATGAACCTTGGTTCTTTTCATCAGAACTAGAGGAGAAGTTTCAGGTGTGGAAGCAAGGATTAGAATCGAAGGGCCTTAGAGTCAACCTAGCTAAAACCAAAGTCCTAATAAGTAGGAAGGTAGACAAAACACAAACCCCTTCGGGTAGATGGCCTTGCTTGATGTGTAGAAAAGGCGTAGGTAGAAAATCTATAAGATGCACCCAGTGCAAGCTATGGACACATAAGAGGTGCATCAATATCAAAGGAAGGTTAACTAGGAAGTTAGTTTTCGTTTGTAAAGAAGTCTGTTACTCACACACACACACACCTATATATATATACTTGTACATATGTGTTTATCTTTTGAATGTATTTAGTTATATGTACCTGTGTATATCTCCATATATATGTGTGTGTATCTATTTGTGTATATGTATATATGTTTATTCATGTATATCTGGCCTAATCATGTTTAAACTGCATTATTATCTACATACATTCATACATACATACATACATTCATACATACATTCATACATACATACATACATACATACATGCAAAAAAACTTTCCAAAAGTTTAGCACATAAATACATATGCATGCATCTAGACATGAAAATATATACATAAAAACGCATCCATTAAACAAACATACAAATCTGCGCATAAATACATATGCACACGCCTAGACATATGTACAAATACATAGATGATGTTGATAAAAGTTCCAATGAAGGAGCCTTGAATCTATGTTAGAGTCCGGCTCTTTCTCTATTGACAAGAAATACAGAAATGAAACTGATTGATAACATACATACATACATACATACATGTAAACAAATATACATACCTCTAGGTATGTTATATTTAAAAGGATTTATTTAAATAACAATTATATATATATATATATCATCATCATCATCATCATCGTTTAACGTCTGCTTTCCATGCTAGCATGGATTGGATGATTTGACTGAGGACTGGTGAAACCAGATGGCTACACCAGGCTCCAATCTGATTTGGCAGAGTTTCTACAGCTGGATGCCCTTCCTAATGCCAACCACTCCGAGAGTGTAGTGGGTGCTGTTACATACCACTGACAACGGCCATGCTCAAAATGGTGTATTTTATGTGCCACCCGCACAAGAGCCAGTCCAGGGGCACTGGCAACGATCTCGCTCGAAAGTCCTTACACATGCCACGGGCACAAGTGCCAGAAAGGCGACGCTAGGCACAGGTGCCATCCCGATTTTGCTTGCCCCAATAAGTCTTCGCAAGCTGAGTTTCGTGTCCAATGAAGGAGATGACGTTGGCATGGGTGCCAGTCGTCGAATTTAGTTCGGTTTCGATTTCACTTGCCTCAACAGCTCTTTGCAAACAGAGTTTAGTGTCCAATGAAGGAAAGGTATGCATAAGTGGGCTGGCTACACTCCTGGCAGAGCCCTTGGATTTAGGTCTCACTTGGCTTGCCGGGTCTTCTCACGCACAGCATATTTCCAAAGGTCTCAGTCAGAAGTCATTGCCTCGGTGAGGCCCAATGTTTGAAGGTTTTGCCTCACCACCTCAGCCCAGGTCTTCCTGGGCCTACCTCTTCCATGGGTTCCCTCAGCTGTTAGGGTGTGGCACTTTTTCAGGCAGCTATCCTTGTCCATTCTCGCCACATGTCCATACCAGCGCAATCGTCTCTCTTGCACACCACAACTGATGCTTCTTCTGTTCAACTTTTCTCTCAAGATACTTACACTGTCTAGTATGCACACTGACATTACTCATCCATCGGAGAATACTGGCTTCATTCCTTGCGAGCTTACGCATGTCCTCAGCAGTCACAGCCCATGTTTCACTGCCATGTAGCATGGCTGTTCGTACACATGTGTCATACAGTCTGCCTTTCACTCTGAGTGAGAGTCCCTTTGTCGCCAGCAGAGGTAAGAGCTCTCTGAACTTTGCCCAGGCTATTCTTATTTCAGTGCACCCACCCCCACTACGAACTTGGTCCCCCAGATAGCGGAAGCTATCAACTACCTATGTTTCTGTAATAGATATTTATTATGGAAACATATGTACAAGATAGTTATTTAAATAGATCCTTCTAAATGTTATATTACTCTATGGGTTTTTTAATGATATGCACTGATTAACAAGTAAGTAAAAAAGGGTGCTAGTATAGTAAGCGGTCTACCATGTTGGCAAACAGTATAGCTAAGATTATCTACCTTAATTGGTCTCCTTAATAAAAGAAACCAATTTTTCTATTATACTAACATTAACAACAAATTAAACTGCAAGCTGAGCCTGAGTGATATTTTAGAAATAATATTTTTCTTTGTCATGGATATACCCATGACCACAGCAGTGACTCTAACAGGAAAATCTAAAAATACAATAACTGACAAGTACAATATATGCTGCAAGGTGTGTGGAGCCATAGTTTATCATGAATGACAAGGGAAGATGGTTGGAACAAACGATAACCTCATTCAGATCGATGAAGCAAGATTTGCTGGCCCATGAAAATACAATTGAGGAAGAATGCTGAATGGTGACAATGCTCCTCTCTTTGAAGATAGTGATGCAGCACAACGGGCATAGAACCATGGACGTAGAATTGATTGGCTGTGGGTTTTTGGTCTCAAACAAGGCTCAGACTGTGATACTTTTGTGTGGAACGAAGTGACAGGAACAGTCTGATCCTAATTATTGAAAGAGAATGTGAAAAAGGTTCCCTAATTCATTCAGATGAGTGGCCTGCTTATAATAATTTAAATGCCATAGGTTATCACCATCTGACAATGAACCATCAATGACATTATGTGGATTCAGTGACTGGAGCACACACTCAGGCTATTGAGTGATCATGGTTAGATGCTAAAACTATGTTTCTGAAAAAAATGATCTCTGAAATATCTGAAAGATAAGGTAGATAATCCTTTTTGACACTGTGGTATACCGCATACTATACTAGCACCTAAAAAAGTTCATTTTATAATTCATATAATATCTATATTGATTTCTAAGTTACTTGTTGATTGTTTGTACATTTAAACATTTTGATACCTCTTCAAAAGTTTACACGCACGCACACACACACACACACACACACACACACACACACACACACACACACACAAATAGATATAGGCACAAGCTTAGCCTTTTGGGAAGAAGTTTACTTCCCAACCACATGGTACTGAGTTCAGTCACACTGCATGGCACCTTGGGCAAGGGTCTTCTGTTATGGCTTCGAGCCAACCAAAGTCTTGTGAATGGACATGGTAGACAGAAACTGAAAGAAGTCTGTCACACACACACACACCCACACACACGTGTGTGTGTGTGTGTGATATGTCTGCTAGAACCTGAGTTCTAGAAGCATTGTGTCCCACCTACAATAAAACTTTCACACACCCTACCCCAAGAAACCGAACGACATCCTGCACCTTCCAAAACCTTGTTACCCTGTTCACTGTATCGTTGCTTCCCTCCGTCCCTCTCTCCCTCTACATACCCAGATTCTCACCAGTCACACTATTCCCCCACCCCCACTTCTGACTCACAACTCCTTTGCAATACCCTACCAGCACCTACCACCATTCATCTCTCTCTTCCTTACTCTATTATCCCATCTATGCCATCATTCTCCTTGCAAGTATACCCTGGCACTTGCCACCATCCCTCTCCTGCTCTTGCTGTTTCCTACTCTCTCTCTCTTTCCGTTGCCCTCCTCTCTGGTTGAGATATGAATGTATCTCCTCTACAGCAACAAACCTGTTTCTGCCCCCATTCTTGATCACTCTCTCTCCCTCCTTCCCTTGCTCTTACCTTTGGCTAGATAACCAAGTATCTTCTTTACAGCAGCACACCGCTTTCTTGTTAACTCCCACTCTCTCTCTTTAGGTAACTATTTCTGCCCTCATCCAATGCCCCCTCCCCTCTCAAAGACTCCTTGTCTTGCAAAGTCACTTGGTGAACCCACCAGTGCAGGTGCCACTTAAAAAGCACCCAGTCCACACTGCAAAGTGGTTGGCATTTAGAAGGGCATCCAGCTGTAAATCCATGCCAAAACTGACTTCGCCTGTGCAAGTGCCATGTAAAAAGTACTCAGCCTACTCTATGGAGTGATTGGTGTTAATAAGGACATCCAATCATAAAAACCATGCCAAAACAGACACACAAGTATGGCACAGGCTTCCGCCTGGCCAGCTCCTGTCAAACCATTCAACCCATGCCAGCTTGGAAGGAGAACATTAAACGATGATGATGATGATGATGATGATGATGCGTATGTGTAGGTCTTTGTAGCATTGTGTCTATGTTTATCCCCAACCACCACTTAACAACTGGTGCTGGTGTTGTTTTCATCCTTGTAACTTAGCAGTTTAGTAAAAGAGACCAATAGAACAAGTATGAGACTTAAAAAATAAGTATTGAGGTCAATTCATCCAACTAAAATTCCTCGAGGCAGTGCCCAGCACGGCCACAACTTAATGACTGAAACAAGTAAAAGATAAAAGATATACATATTTTTATGAACACACACACACACACACACATAAATGTATGTATAACATCAACTGTATTGTTGGCAGTAACCTTACAATGCACCTTAAACTCATGAAAATACCTCAAACAAAATCAGTAAATGGTAATTGGGGTTTAAGAATGACCCATGAATAGGTCTGGCTCAGCCCAATGTGCCACAGGCTGGGCCTGGTTGTTTCCTGTCACAGTGGTCAATTGACATCACAAGAAGGTTAAACATTATGAAACTTGCATGTTGGATTGTGTGTATGACAACCTGATCTGATCACTCAGGAGCCGAAAAGATATTCATTAGATGTAGTAGCTCTCTCTGAAACTTGCCTACATGAGGATGGTCAGCTCAATGAAAACTGATTTGGTTACACTTTCTTTTGGAAAGGTGTAGTAGAAGGTCAAAGAAGAGAACCGGGTATTGGCTTGACTGTTAGACTCTTTCTTATCTTATCTTTTGAAAATTATATTGGTGGTTCCTCAGAACATATTATGTCATGTATACATCTGAAAAAAGGGAGATGTCTTACAATAATAAGTGTTTACACATACACAATATTATATACAGATGCATTTATTGAACAATTCTGCAATGAACTTAGAGAATTGGTAAGAAATGTGCCAGTTGTTGATAAGCTAGTAATTATGGGTGACTTCAACTTAAGGGTGGGATTTGATTTCATGACATGGCTGGCCTTGGATAAACGTAATGTAGGAAAATGTAACTGAAATGGTGTCTCACACCTTACTTCTTGCACTGAACATTGATTTGTGATAGCAATCACTTTCTTTCAGCAAAGAAATAAATATAAAACAGCCTGGATGCACCCAAGGTCTAAACACTGGCATCTTATTCACTATGTCTTCGTACACAAATCAGATTTGAAAGATGCCCACAGTGTCTGAACTACGAGAGGAGCTGGATGCTGCACAGACTATAGGCTAGTAAGTAGAAGGTCTAATTTTTCAATTCAGCCCAATATTTGAAAGGAACGCTCTAATGTACCAATGAGAATTAACATAGCAAATCTTAATTCCCCTTCTTTATTGCCAAGTTTTTATAATTCAATAAGAGGTGTTTCATTTAAACAAGAAAATCCATGGGGCTACAGATCTAAGAAAGTAGTTGATTGGTTTATTGACAATGACTTGGAAAATACTAATCTTCTTCCTAAAAAACAACTATTAAGCAAAGAAAGGATAAAGGGCAAAAGGATAAAGCATCCTGCCAGAGCCCTATGGGTTCATAAGAGCTGGTTTCCCAGTTTCTGTGGCTTATATATATTTACTCCCTGGATGGGACGCCATTCTGTCACAGGATTACTCATGTTTGACAGCTGAGTGGAACATGAGATATAAATCTCTTCAATTAAAAATGCAATGTAGACTCCAAAAAATGTAAATTAAATGATGGCACCAAAAGGCAAGCAAAAGCACAAGCTGCTATAGACAGTAAAGAAACAAAAGTTGTTTTTTTTTGTAAAAGAGGTTTTTAGCCCTAGAGCAGCATCTATAGCTTCAGTGAGATGTGTTGATGGCTAACAGCTCTACTGATAACACATCCATACAAAAACGATGGGTACAGCAATATTTTGTGGAGATGTGTGACCTAGTGGTTAAGGTGTTGGACATATAATCAAAAGATTGTGGTTTCAATTCCTGGACCAGGTGATATGTTGTGTTCTTAAGCAAGACACTTCATTTCACATTGCTCCACTCAGCTGTCAAAAATGAGTAACCCTGTGACAGAATGACGTCCCATACAGGGAGTAAATATATATACACCACAAAAACTGGGAAACCAGCTCTTATGAACCCATAGGGCTCTGGCAGGATGCTTTATCCTTTTGCCCTTTATCCTCACAACAATATTTTGATCTTCTCAATAGACAATCTGTTGTACCCTCCATCTTCAATGTCATGGTACTGCCATGATATTGTGACAGATGGTTTAGATACACTGTACCAGTGTTGTAACAGTAATCAAAATAATGATGCAGCCGTAATAACAACATATTGATCCAACAATCTCTTCATGGACCAACAATCAACATTCCAAATGAACTAACCAACCAACACGTTCAGACTTCACTGCAAGCTCAACTTGAACTAACACACAAACTTCACCCCAACTGCTATTATTTATAATCTTTTGGTCCAGTCTATTTCTCACAAGGGGGTGTTGTAGCTCTCATCACATCTCCCCTTTTGAAATTTCTGCTTCCGTAAGAAGTGAAATTTATTTTCTTTTTTCTTTTTCCATCACCTCTCCCTCTCTTTTTTTAAATTTTTTACAAAATTTAATATCTTTTTTGTTTTGGCATTATTTCTAAGTGTACAGTCTCTTTCCTTTTTCTACTGTTGCTTCTACAAGGCTCTTTCAGTGCTGACACCTCAAACATGTCATAGCAGACTTCTATTGGTATTTCCTTTTGTTTTTCAGTGTCGCATCTTTAATTGGTTTAGGTGTTTCTTATGTTCCCAACATTGTCCTTTAATTGGATACATCATGTTTCCTAATCTTTTAGTTACAAAATTCCTCCAACCAACCAGTACCAAACAGATTGATTGTATTCTTTACGGCAAAAACTTTCGCCTTGCATGTTTTTCCTTGAAATGTGACATCATTCCACATTTTGCCTGCAAAGTGTAGTTTGTCACCCGTCAAGCCACGTGCAGTTTTTGGTTTCCCTATTTTCTTCCATGTGTCAGTGTTAATGATTGAAATGTCATTCTCAGTATCCAGATGTAATTTGATATTTACTCTGTTTATTTTTATGTGTACAAATTTCCTTATTTGGGAGTCGATTTTACTTTCAGCTGAGAGGGCTTTAGAATTTTTTACATTTGACCTTTGTACTTTTGTTCCTTACTTCTATACTACTGCAACAAAGAGGAAGTGCTGGGTTGATGCTATTCTTAGTTCCCTTTATAAATCTGATCCCAAGAATTTATGTGAAAATTTCCATAAAATATCATTATCACTTGTAAAGGTGCTTTCTTGTTACCTCTTAGAGAACCTTGATAAATGTATTGTCCCAAGAGCTGTACTGGAGTCAAAATATGGCTTCCTCATTTCTCGAGGGACAGTTGATGCAACAAACAAAACATGGGCTTGCACCATTATTTTGTGGATATTAGCAAAGCTTTTGACATGGTTAATAGGAATGTGCTGTGGCTGGTGCTGAAGAAATTTGGCTGTCCTGAAAAGTTTGTGAGTATAACCAGGGCTTTCCATAAGGATATGAGTGCCAGGGTTAATTTTGGTGAAACTTTGTTGGAACCTTTTCTGGTTGAAAATGGAGTTAAGCAAGGTAGTATTAAAGCACTAACACTCTTCTTCATATACTTTGCAACATGACCCCTGCGGTCGACTGGGAAGGGATTAAAGTTAATTTAACCCTATGGACCCCGGTGGCCGCAGGAGATATGCTGTTTCCAGACTTTGAAAATGGCCGGGTCCAGGTACCCGGTGATGCTTGAAGAACGCCCACAAGTGTCACCGGTGCCTGGAGCCTGGCCATATAAGGGAAAAACTGCCCCAAGGGCCGTGGGAAGGCCCCAGAGCAGGATAAAGAAAGTTTGCCCGTCGCCCCCCTCCCCCATTGGAGGGGGAGGTGGTGAAAGTCATGGAGACGGAAGCCTCCACGAATAGAAAAAGAAAGATGAGCAATGGCAGTTGCTCATCAGTTAAAGAGCGGTCTGCAGGTGAAGAGGAGGGCCCCCGGGTGTGCCGGTGGAGGCCCCACCCCCCGCAGACGAAAAAAGGAAAAAACAGAAACGGGAGACAAACGGCGGACATCACTGTGCTGCTGGCCAAACCTGAGGCCCCTCTGGTGGGTAGTGTTCCACCAGAGCAGGAGGCTCTGCCAGTGGGAATTGTGCCACTGGCAGAGCAGGCCGCAGTCCCTCCCGGTGATGAGGAAGCAGATATTATCCTGTGTTACCTCAAGGGAGGCCCAATGAGCTTTATTTGGATACGTGTTTGGATCAACAACGTTACGATTCAACCGCTATAGACCATCCAAGTTGGCCTCCGTTGGTGTGTGCAGAGATTATCTATGTCAGTGAAGGAAATGAAATTGAAAGGATTTGCGACAAGAAGGACTTCGTCTCCCTTAAGTCGGGCCAGCCAATGTGGGCTTTCCTGCAGGCAGCAGGAATCTTGCTTGGGGTCCCGGATGTAGAGGACTATAGAATTTGATTTGATTTGATTTTGTTGTTGTAATGATGATTTGTATTGAACAAGGTTTTTGAGGGGTTATCGGTCGGCATGCGCCGGTGCCTCTCCCATTTTTTACTCATCTTTTGTATTCATTTCATTCATTAATGTCTGTGTCCAGCCCACAGCTTCTTTATGTCTGTTTGTCTTTGTTAGTCCCCTCTATGTAATGCCTTTATGGCAAAATTTATGAAATGAAATAAAGAATGAACTTCAAATTCAAGGCCTTTAACTCTGTGGTACATGATCTTTTATATGCAAATGAGTGATCTAGTAAGTTACATTGAGCGAGGCTTTTAGAACTTGTGCATTTGATTCTTTATGTGACATATTTGGTCATGCAATTAATTAAAAGTAACTGTTGTAATGCATCAATCTGCTTGTGGAGAACAATCCCTCACACCTGAGATATTGGTTAAGGGCACAATGCTTAAAGTAGTGACTTATTTTGAATATCTTGGTAGCATGATATGTGTTGAAAGCAATCTAGATGTGGAAATCACTTCTCGTATTGAAAAACATTTGGCAGCTTAGAATCTAAAGTCTGGTCACAGCACCATATCATAGCTGACACTAAGATCATGGGATATGTCTCATTTGTTCTCTCTACACTGTTGTGTTCTGAAACTTGGACAAGATATGCATGTCATGTAAAAATCTTGGAAAGATTTCACCAGTAATGCCGCTACCAAATACTCAGAATAAGCTGGCCCTCACTCATTCCTGACACTGAGGTTCCTGCCAAAACTAGGATCACATCATTCCAAACCATGCTTATTATGAATTAGATATGATGGACAGGCCATCTCATCCATATGGTTTCTTGCCTAACCCTTCAGTTGAAAATATGAAGCCTAAAAATAGACCTAGGAAAATATTAAGGTTCACCTCCCCACCTTTCTCCATAAATGTTTAAACTAACATAGGCAAGAAATTCTTAGCATTATTAAACAAATATTTCTCTGTAAACCACAAATACAAGAAGATATTTAAAAGAAGCTCAATAAAAATTTTATACAGCTGCTGCCCCAATATAAAAGACTTCATCACTCATAAGTCACACCAAGAGCCAACTCCCAGTTGTAACTGTTGAGACTCTGAAGCTTGCTCGCCTGGTCAGGCATGTTTGACAAACTCAGTTGATTATAAAGCCAAAGTTACAGCAGTGCTGTGATTGAGAAGAATAAATTACATCAGTTTATGCAAAGGCAATTTTAAAAGCCATTGTGCAAACCACCAGTCTACTTTCTGACACATTGATAAAAAAAAATCACTAAGTTGGTTAACAATGTATTGAATCTAAAGGCCAACAGCACACCACAGTAGAGAATCGTGGAGAAATCTATGCCATACAGAGATGGGTCAAAGAGATGCAAGTTATGTGTAGCAGAAAGATCGCATGTTCATTTTAGATCCAACAATTCTACCACACTACGTAATTTCAAATCTGAGAGTTTTAGCAAAAGCAAGCACATGGACAAGTTTCACTTGTCAAACTAGAGGATGCCACCCTCTCTGAATTGAATTGCTATCTCACAGATGTTGGCCTCTTCTCTATTATATTATTGTAAACCAGCTGGGTTAATTATGATTTCTACAGATTAAGATGAAAATTTGAGTTTTCTTATTGTTTTTTCTTTCTTCTCTTTCCATATTTTGTATCAACCATCTTCACATTTTTCTTCCTGTTTTCTCATAGACCAGCGTCCTGGTTTTCAAATGGGTCCAATAATATGCACTGAGCCTGAAAGTTTGCTTGTAGACATGTGGCATGTTATATATAAACACGCACATACTCACACACACACAAACACCCACATAGATATATACATACATATATATACACACACATACATATGTACATACATATATATATATGTGTGTGTGTGTGTATATATATATATATATATATATATATATATATATATATATATATGTACATATACACACATATATACACATGTGAATGTCAACCGATGAAAATGAATGCTCAACACTGCATTGATGGATATAATTTCTTTACCTGTGAATGAATTAAGGTTACCATTGGTTTCATGTTACATATATATATTGTTGGCACTCCGTCGCTTACGACGTCGAGGGTTCCAGTTGATCCGATCAACGGAACAGCCTGCTCGTGAAATTAACGTGCAAGTGGCTGAGCACTCCACAGACACGTGTACCCTTAAAGTAGTTCTCGGGGGATATTCAGCGTGACACAGTGTGACAAGGCTAACCCTTTGAATTACAGGCACAACAGAAACAGGAAGTAAGAGTGAGAGAAAGTTGTGGTGAAAGAGAACAGCAGGGTTCACCACCATCCCCTGCCGAAGCTTATATATATATATATATATATACATATATATATACTAGCAGTATAGCCCGGCGTTGCCCGGGATTAAGCTAGGATTATTAAGTGATCAAGTGCTTTATTTCAAACCAAAATAAGTAACATCGACATCAGATTTGAGCGAAATCCAGTGAAATTGGTTTCGATGAAGATGGTTTGCTGGCAATTTGATTGGGAAATCCCATAAGGAATTAGTTTATTGGTTATTTCCACTCATTGATTGTTTTTTTTTTTTAAGTTGCATTAGAGTTCTGCATAGGAGAAGGTTGATCTGAAGGTTTGCATCGGGGATCTGGATTGGAGTAACTTAGGAAAACTTACCAACAGCCTTAACCAAAAAATAAGAGGCCTGTCCCTTCTAGATTAACTCTATGAGCAACTTAGCCAATCACTGATATCAGCCGAGTGAGCATTGTTGTTGGAGAAGTCAGCATTGTCCAATAAAAAAGAGGAAGAGTCCATAAGTCATGTTGCCATGTTTTGAGAATATGTCCAGCCAATGCTTCCGGATCACTGTTTATAAGCACATCGGCTGCAATAACAACTTGTCTATAAAACTTCGCTATAGGCAACATTGCATGTTCTGCCTTGAGGAGCATACACAAAAAGAGTGTTTCTACTACCCACACGGGAGCAGGCCACATAAAGTTGCCCATGTGAAAAGCATGGCTCCCCCAAATGGATGCTTGCCACCGGTGTGCTGAAATCCTCGGAATTTCACTCCCCCCACACATTGATCTTTTCACCATCTATTTTTTAATGTACGAGAAAAATACAGAGATTAAGAATATGGATAAAATTTTTTTTTAAATCTCAAATTTGCCATGAAAAACTCCAGCTAAATTTTTAAATAACACTCGCACGATTTACACTTAGAAAAAAAATAAATCGAATTTTTTGCATGGAATCAACTATCCTGGCCTGCTAATATGCTACAAAACCCTTTTTGTGGTCCGAAAAATGGATTGGAGTGTGGTGGAAGCCTCTGAAATTTTACCCATTTATATTGTGTAATTCACTGACAAATTGTTACATACCTCTTTGTTTCATTGTTGTCAATAAACTTTTTTCTTCGGCGTGAAATATAAGCAAAACTCTTTCGCTACCAGAGTAGTATCCGTGTGTGTGTGTGTGTGAGAGAGAGAGAGAGAGAGAGAGAGAGAGAGAGAGAGAGAGCGAGAGGGAGGAGAAAGATGAACGATTTT
This sequence comes from Octopus bimaculoides, assembly GCF_046866305.1. Classification (NCBI taxonomy): domain Eukaryota; kingdom Metazoa; phylum Mollusca; class Cephalopoda; order Octopoda; family Octopodidae; genus Octopus; species Octopus bimaculoides. The sequence goes on along the minus strand of NC_142938.1, from coordinate 32,595,832 downwards.
AAAAAATAAATGATTTAAAATAAATATATTTTAATTGTTGTGTGAGAAAGTATATATAATCTCATTATAAAATAGAGTGTCTTTCAAAAACATCCTATATTTGAAACTATATCTCATGTTTAAGAAAACAAAAGCATTTTACATTTTTGATGAACGCTAACATTCTGTCTTCCTTACTCACACCTACCTTTTCTTTCGTTAGATGCTTTCTGTCTCTCTCTCCCACTTTTTCTTAACTTTTTTTGTTAGATGCTGGCAAACAATCTCTATCTCTCCCTCACTCCCTCTCTCTCACACACACACATACACCAACACACAATTTCTCTCTCTCACTCACACGCATACGCACACTTTCACTTCGCCATGTTAGAAAACTTCAAAATTGTTAAAAGTTATGGTTGAAAATCGATTTTTACAGCTATACGCGGGTGCCTCTGAGAGAAAAAGTTGACGAAAATGCAGATAGGGTTATGACGAATGTCCTCCTAAAATTGGAGCGACATGTGTGCTAATTTGTGGACGTGCATAAATTACATTCACGTACACACACACACACACACACACACACACATTTCCTGCCTTTTATATATACAGATATCTAAGGTGTAGGTACAGGAGGTGGTCAGACTGCATAAGGAGTAGATAGCCACCATATATATATATATATATATATATATATATATATATATATATATATATATATAATTAATCCAAAAAATGAAAAAACACACAAGAAAAAGCAACAGTGTGGGGATGTGGTACATGCGAAGTATTAAAAGATGCTCAGGGAAAGAAAGAAAGAGTGCTTTATGTTTTGAGCAAAGCTCTTCTTCAGAAACAGAAGATAGAGGAATGTCCAAGAGAAAAAGAAGATGGAGGAAAAAAATCGCCAACAATCCACATGTAGCTACATTTTTGAATATATATATGTATAAATACAATGTATGTATGTACATATATATATGTATATATATCTATATATATGTATGTGTATATATATATATATATATATATATATATATATATATATATATACACACACACACACACACACACACACACACACACACACACACACACACACACATAAAAATGTTAACAAAGGAGCGCATTATAAATAAATTAAACACAACTAAACACACATTCACATATTACAATCCTGCCCATACATAACTAATGTGAACATAACACCCACAACTCTGATTAATCCAACTGAACCTAAGGAACTGTATTTGATCAACTTGTATTTAGACATCTAATTTTACAATCTAGATCTATCTCTCTATAAATATTTATATATGTATCTACATATTTATCTACATAATTGTGAGTTTATTTATATGTATGTATGTATATAGGTGTGTGAGTGTGTATATGTGTATACATATGTATATTTATATAATGTGTATATGTATATACATATATATTTATATAATGCCTGTGAAGCAGATAGAAATTGTAAAATGAAAGAAGTTGTATACCAAGCAACTACTATAACTCAGGACACCTCTGTTGCACCCAGAACTCAATTAAATCGAGAATTTCTGACCATAAATCTTCTTTTAGGGACCATCGAAAAGAGAATAGTACAGGGCTATCTAAAAATATTTGGCACCTCCTAAGAAACAGTATTAATTTCTCCATTTCTTGGAAAATCCTATCTTCTGCCCCCTCTTATACAAATAATAATAACATTTGTAGGTTATGTTTAGAAGAAAGCTATAACATATTGAGAATGAATGGCAATTTGGTTTATACTAGGGATGAAAAAATTTCTTTATGTATACACATGATCAAATTCCTATTCATTAATCTAAAATAACTCTTTACTCGCCTTTTGTTTAGTTTGAATTTTTTTTTAAATATCCCCTTTACATTATTATATCTTATACTATCTTTGTAGATTCTTTCTTTAACATTTCCTTCTGGCAATTGCATGACCCCCTATATATAGGGCCATCAATTTATCTGTGTCTTCCTATACTTTTTCCCTTCACATGTTTGGATATAGGAACTTATATCTTTCTTTAGTATGTAATATACCTATACATTTTTGTATTTTATTTGTATACTGTGTCCATGTACTCCCCGCTCTTAACATACCTATTCTAACTATCATTTGTTTATGCTATTAGTTAGTATACCTAATAATTACGTATACTTTACTACTGGTTTTATGTACACATGTATGCACATGCATGACTTTAAGGTAATCTACATGTCCACGTCCATGTATACATATCTAGGTATTGATCTTATATGTACCCATGTGTATAAACTTATATATATGTATATGTGATTATTTTTATGCATATATGTAAGTAAGACATGTATATTAATATGAACGTGTGTATCTGCGTATATATGTATGTTCGCATATATATATATATATAAATATATATACAATTTATTGTGTGCCTGTGTGCCCTTCTTTTTGCACATGTATGGGTATATTTGTACAGTTTTTTTTTAATGTATACCTTAATTGTATATCTACACGAATTCCTGTATCTATATACTCATGTGTAAATATGCCTCTATACACGCATGACTAATCATACACACATTCTTCTCCTTATTAGATTATCTTTCTTCTATATTATGTGTAAATCTTTGTACACTTATGTGTACCCTCCTACTCGTGGTTTATACTGGCATGGCACCCCTACAACTCGAATACCATTACGACCATACTGCCATTCTATATCCTTCACATAATACTAACCTGGATTAATACCTCTGAAATAACCCTTTTTTATATATATACTAAAATATGCCTTCTGTGTAACCCACACATCCCTATCTAAATTTTTATCTTTTTACTCATCTTTTTCTCTGCTCATTTATCTCCCCTACAGTTATTTTGGTCTTTCTAACTTCATATTATTATTTTTAAATTCACATTTTTATCTTTATAAACACTGAAAGTACATTCTACTTTAATTGTAATATTAATAACTGCTTCTCTGTTTTTACTTATTTTCTCCTTTATTATTAATACATGTTACTTAATATGATTTTTTTATGTAAACATGAGTCCTTTATATACATCATCCTTTCTCTTTAACTCATTCTCATTCCTCTATTTCTTGCCATTTGTTTATGTTAACTATCTAGTATTAGCTTCTTATATGCAACTTTTTCACGCTAAACTTTATTCTTCTGTATAGATTTAAAAAAAATATATTATACTACATACTGATTTCAATGGTTAGCTTTAATTTTAATTTATATTTGGTATTGTCTTCCCATTGAACATTTCTACTACTTAGTGCCCTGCACTACATATATGGAGCTATGACTCTAATTTCCACACTCATCTATAGCGGGAACACCTCCGATACCTCTTTACTTATATCTTCAAATAACCATTGAAGCCGTTAGTTATGGTTCAATATCCAACATGACTCCCATCTCTTTCTCACATGGATACCAATATGACTATCCTAGATCCAATTTTTTCTGCTCTATTCTTTTTTGAGTCCCTTGTATTATGGTTTCATTCCTTCCTGCACTGAAGAGTACGTCAATATTTATTTAATTTAATTCAGTCATGAATTTATATTATTATATCTCTGTATGAAACGATTGTCTGCAAGAATTAAACTTTTTATAAATTTTAACAACTTGTTTCCTCCATTCTTAACAAAATTGATGGGATTTATGGAACTTCATTCCATAAATTCACCATACATTATATACAAGTACTACTTCCATATCTTCTCAAATTTATGCCTGTAAACTCCCAGCAAAGTATGAAGAATCAACATTAGAAATCTTTTTTGGAAGCATCTAATTAAAGGACGGATCCACATTCAACCTTTATACACCTATATATATATATCTATATCTATCTATCTATCTATCTATCTATCTATCTATCTATATATATATATATATATATATATATATATATATATATATATATATATATATATATATATATATATATATCGGGTCATCCCATAAGTTCTGTCTGATTTTACCTTTTTTTAAATTGAATGAAATTCAATAGTATTTTAGAATGTTTAATGGAATTAAAAATTATTTTTATGCATTTGTGTACATTTAAACTAATTAAATATTATTTTACAGAATAATAACTGCATTATCAGTTGAAGAATTGGCAATAAAGCTTAGTTCAAATCATACTACTGTTCATCGTCATCTTCAATAACTTGGAAAGGTTCCTAGACTTGGAAAATGGGTGCCTCATGAATTGTCCAAAAGCAACTGCAAATCCCAAGTTGACATTTGTTCTTCTCCCCATTCTTGCGAACTCATTTCACCCTTTTTGGATAGACTTGTGAGTGGTGACGAAAAATGGATCTTCTATCGAAATGTTAGATATCGTAAACAGTGGCTTGGTAAAAGGGAAAAAGCTCAGCCACAACCAAGAAGGGAACTTCAAGGGAAAAAGGTTCTTCTCTCTATCTGGTGGGACTGCAAAGGAGTAATTCACTTTGAATTGTTACCACCTAATTAGAGTGTTTGAACCAAGCTTTGAAGAAAAAAGACCCACTTTAGTGAATTAAAAAGGAGTGATGTTTCACCAGGACAATGCATGACACCACACTGCAAAGATCACATCACAGAAGATCGAAGAGCTTGGTTGGGAAAACATTCCTCATCAATCTTATTCTCCTGACCTTGCTCCTTCAGACTACCATTTGTTTCGTAGTTTACAGAATCATTTGGGGGACATAACTTTCCCAAGCAGGAGGAGGTTGAAACTGACATTTCAGAGTTCTTTGCTTTGAAATCAAAAGAGTTTTACATTGATGGGATTAAAAAGCTTGTAAGTAGATGGAACGAAGTCATAGATAATCAAGGAAAGTACATTGCTGATTAAATTTCAATTAAATATAACATATGATCACTTGTTTTCTTTATTCAAAATTCCGACAGAACTTATGGGATGACCTGATATATAATATATATATATGTATGTATGGGTGTATTGGTACATATAAATAACAAATATATGTATTAATATATATACATATATGCATGTGTGTATGTGTGTATATGTGTATGTGTATATATGTATATATATTCTTTTACCTGTTTCAGTCATTTGACTGTGGCCATGCTGGAGCACTGCCTTTAGTCAAACCAATCGAACCCAGGACTTATTCTTTGTAAGCCTCGTACTTATTCTGTCATATTCTTTTTCCGAACCACTAAGTTACAGGGACATAAACACACCAGCATCGGTTGTCAAGCAATGTTGGGGGGACAGACATACACACACACACACACACACACACATATATCTATGTGCATACCTGAGTGTATTTACATGTGTGTGTCTAGTTTAGTTTTGCACGTACATGTGTATCTTGATCTACATACAAATCTATGCTCACATTTATGTATGTTATGTATATATACACATGTGTACCTGCATATATGAGTTCCTATATATATATATATATATATATATATATATATATATATATAATTTATATAAGGGCATTAACTATATAGTAATGCCTCACGCTTAGAGGGACTAAATAAGTCGGCACTGTCATGCTATTAGCTGTCAGAAGTGAAAGTGCTCACTGCTAGTGAAGTATCTGCCTGTCTGTCTGCCTGTTGCTGGCCTGTCGATTCTTTGGCTACTGACAGCTAATACCATGACTGGCCGGAGCGAGCTATATGTCTGTCTGTCTGTCTCTCTCTCTCTATCTATCTATTACTCGAAAGTTCGCGCGTTCGCGCTAGCTAGTCGTGAGTGGTCGATCCTATTATTTTTAAACTTCAAACTTCATTTGTTTTCTATTTTGATAAATTCTCTCTGTTGAAAATTATATTTTTATATTTTAAATAATTTGCAATTTCAGGAAATATGTTTTTATATTAAATTTGTGTTTTCTACTCACGACTAGCCCTGCCCGGACGCGCGAACTTTCGAGTAATAGATAGATAGATAGAGAGACAGACAGACAGACAGACAGACATATAGCTCGCTCCGGCCAGTCATGGTATTAGCTGTCAGTAGCCAAAGAATCAACAGGCCAGCAACAGGCAGGCAGACAGACAGACAGATACTTCACTAGCAGTGAGCACTTTCACTTCTGACAGCTAATAGCATGACAGTGCCAATAAGTCAAAAACTACCAAAAAATAAGCAACATATTTACCGAAAGCGAGGGAAATGCAACTTTCAAAAATTAACCTCCTAAAAACGTTTAACTTAACGGCAAACCACTGGTTTCTCAATTAGTACAGCAAAACTGTGAAGTAAGCTGCATCTTTTGTTCATCAGTGCACGTATGGTCGAGACACATAAAAAATAAGCAAAAATCAACATACCACGATGTACCCAACACAGCACGATGACTTCTGTTCATCATTATATATCTGTGAAAGAGGCTAGCCTTATCCAGTTGCATCTCGGTAACACGTGCTTTTACAGAATAATATTCAGCACTGAATATATTCTAATTATTTATAATATAATATAGGATAAAATCTTTGATAAATTCTTATAAAGATTTTATCCTATATTATATTATATATATATATATATATATATATATATATATATATATATATACGTCCATACGTGTGTGTATGTAGATGTATATATATGTGCATATACTTATATGTGTGTGAGTGTATATGTATATGTGTGTATGTATATATCTCTGTGTATGTATGTATGTCAATGTATGCGTCTACGCACAAACACAAAAAATTTTTGTCTAATTATTATCTTCCTTTTACCTTCTACTTTCTTTTTCCTTTCTTTTAACAGTTAAAAGTTAACAGTAAAAGTTGATTGGAACGTTCATATTTGAATTTTTTGTGTTCCAGTAACTTTTCTTTGCTTTTATTCACTCACAAACTTGATGGAACATATAGCAGTAAGCAAGCTGACACAAGAAAACTTTAGTGCAACTTCTTTACTGATGTACCCAAGAGACCCATAACGTCGGATTGAAACATGTATCATACTCAATAGAATCTAATACACATTCCATCTCTTATTTTATTAATACTATTACCCCAACCACCACTGAAAAGTTCCTGGAGTAAATCTACAACTAACAGCAGGTAACCTAAACTGTGCTGGTTCTTTACACATCATCTGTTTATAGATTTTGTATAATTTCTCCATTATATATATATATATATATATATATATATATATATATATATATATATGTATATATATATATATATATATATATATATATATATATATATATATACATATATATATATATATATCATCATCATCATCATCATCATCATCGTTTAACGTCCGCTTTCCATGCTAGCATGGGTTGGACGATTTGACTGAGGACTGGTGAAACCGGATGGCAACACCAGGCTCCAGTCTAATTTGGCAGAGTTTCTACAGCTGGATGCCCTTCCTAACGCCAATCACTCAGAGAGTGTAGTGGGTGCTTTTACGTGTCACCCGCACGAAAACGGCCATGCTCGAAATGGTGTCTTTTATGTGCCACCCGCACAAGCCAGTCCAGGGGCACTGGCAACGATCTCGCTCGAAAATCCTACGGGAGCCAGTCAGGCGGTACTGGCAACGGCCACGCTCAAAATGGTGCATCTCATGTGCCACCCACACAAGAACCAGTCCAGGGGCACTGGCAACGATCTTACTTGGCTTGCCGGGTCTTCTCACGCACAGCACATTTCCAAAGGTTTCGGTCAGTAGTCATCGCCTCGGTGAGGCCCAATGTACGAAGGTCTTGCCTCACCACCTCAGCCCAGGTCTTCCTGGGCCTACCTCTTCCACGGGTTCCCTCAACTGTTAGGGTGTGGCACTTTTTCACGCAGCTATCCTCATCCATTCTCACCACATGTCCATACCAGCGCAATCGTCTCTCTTGCACGCCACAACTGATGCTTCTAATGTTCAGCTTTTCTCTCAAGATACTTACACTCTGACGGGTATTCACATTGACATTACACATCCAACGGAGCATACTGGCTTCATTCCTTGCGAGCTTACGTATGTCCTCAGCAGTTACAGCCCATGTTTCACTGCCATGTAGCATGGCTGTTCGTACGCATGCGTCATACAGTCTGCCTTTTACTCTGAGTGAGAGCCCCTTTGTCGCCAGCAGGGGTAAGAGCTCTCTAAACTTTGCCCAGGCTATTCTTATTCTAGCAGCTACACTTTCAGCGCACCCACCCCCACTACTACGCTGATATATATATATATATATATATATATATATATATATGCAAAGAAGGGCTGTATTTCCACACAGGAAAATATATAGGAGAATTTGTTTTTGAAATGCACTTGAATTTGGAAAGCTTGTAAATGTTTTTAAATAAACATATTTACATACATACCGAACTACTTCAACATTTTTTTGTTTATCAATGGTATAAATGTATGGGATTTAAAAAAAATTTTAATTGCAAAGTAGAAAACATATTTAAATGATTGAATTTGCAATTTTACAACCTAAGGGCAGAAATATATATGTCACTAAAGTAAACAATATATATATATATATATATATATATATATATATATATATATATATATATATGTATATATACAGGGTATATATATATCTATATCTATAACTATATATAGATAGAAAAGGTAAGACAACGAAAGAAAGAAAGAGACCTCGATATTATGTAAATAGAGGAATTTATCTGACAGATATATCTATCTATCTGTCTATCTATCTATCTATATATATATATATATATATATATATATATATGTGTGTATGGGTGGGTGTGTTTCTGTCTGTGTGGATATGTTTATGTGTGTTTATGGATGTTTGTGTGTATGCTTGTGTGCGTCTCTAGGAGTGTTCTATGTAGGGAATTGTGGTCATTTTGTGATGGCACAGTGCTTGAGTGAATTATTTACAGTTGTTGTAGTTTAACCTGAGGTGAGCTCTAATCATGTTATTTTGATCAAAGGCATTCCAGCCATGATCTTCATCTCTTTTAACACCTTCTGTACAGTGTTTCTCCTGATTTATGTACTATTAATATGGTTTTCTCAATCGTGCATCACAAATCTATGATATTTTCCTGTGGAGTTTCTAATTTATAACTGAGGAGAGAGGAGTTATGTCTAGCCAAGTTGGTAAGAGACTGCTGATACCTTCGCAGATGGCAAAAGTTGATATTTCCTATCTCACTAGTAGTGTTGTGTTACATCCACATTTAGATTTTCAGGAAGCCCTATTACTCCAGGTTTTACCCATAAAATGATATATAATCTTACATACCTCTAAAAAAAAAGGATGATCATTGCAGGAAGGCTCAATCAGGCTTGTGCTAGGATTAAACAACAACAAATACTGTAATATAATTTGTCACCCGTATACAGCAAGTTGTCATAGATGTTTGTGCATTGAATGCCAAAAAACATTCACTTTAGCTCCTTGCACTTTGAGTTCAAATCTACTTGTGTCAACTTTGCCTCTTATCCTTTACTGGAGACAATTTTTCTCTACCATTTCTATCTTTCTCTTTATGTCTCTCTCTCATTCACACACACACACACACACACGCACACACACAGCGACACACCAACACACACAACTGTCCAGTAGCTTGTTACTTTTAACTCTGCAAAAACTAAATTTCTTTCCATTAATTGTCACAAGAATTATGATGATATTCCTATTTCTATGTCTCATAATGCTCTTCCTTGAGTCTTTTATTCTTTGTATTTTAGCTCAAACTTTTTCTAAATTTCTAACTTGCAATGATCATACTAAATTATCATCATTCAATGTCCATGTTCCATGCTGGCCTAGGGTAAAATGAGCTTGATATAATCTGTACCTAAAAGAACAAAAGTTAGTTCTTTATATCTGTAGTGATCCTGGTGGTCAAGCAGGAAAGCAAAATGGAAAAGGGATTTAATGAGAGTAATCTCCCTTGACCTTCTAGAAAGTTCTCAAACATTCTGGAGGCTTCCAGTTGACATGGAAGTCAGGGTCTTCTGGTTCATCCTTTATATAAAGGAACAAATTTCTAAATTTGCACAACTCAGTGTCTGCTGATTCTTAGACTGGCATTGAGTCAGGTCGCTGCATACTCACCCGCTCGCATGTACGTTTTCCTCACTTACTTGGAGACATGTGATTGCAAGAAGAATATGTTCATGTAATGTTACAAGCTTTTCCTTCAATTAACCTTATATGTAAACGCATATAATAATAAATATGTTATCACTTATTACAAACGTCTCGCGAATTCCGATTTTCTTGTTATTACGTACAAGATGATGACCCCTCTTTCTCTCATGCTCATTAAATTATAGGATGTCGTTTAATCGACATTTCACTAATCAATGGCCCAATGTCAGGATATTTTCTCTTGTTCAAGTGAACCTCTAGAATTTGTTTTCTTCACCTCGAACTTGTACCTAACAGAGTATGCATTCTTCTTACCATTGAATGTAAATAATGTAAATAAAGGATATCCATTGAATGTAAATAATGTAAATAAAGGACACACACACACACACATATATATATCTGTCACATACTATATTTACAGATAAATTCTTTTATTTACATAATATCGAGGTCTCTTTCATTCTTTTGTTGTCTTGCCATTTCGATCAATATATATATATATATATATATATATATATATATATGGGAGAATTTATGAAAAAAATAACAACAGACGAGGACAGGTGTGTAAACAACAAAAGGATGTATTAGTTTAACGCTTGGGAATAGAGAAAGTCTTTAACGTTTCGAGTTACACTCTTCAACAGAAAGAATACGGAGAAAACAAGGAGAAAAAAATTGAATGTTTTGGTCAGCGATCTATATATACACACACACATATATATATACATACATATATATATATATATATATACATATATATATATATATATATACATATATATATATATATATATATATATATATATATATATATATATATATATATATATATATATATATATATATATATATATATATATATATATATCTATATATATATATATATATATATCTATATATATATATATATATATATATATATATATATATATACGTATATATATATATATATATATATATATATATAGAGAGAGAGAGAGAGAGAGAGAGAGAGAGAGAGAGATACATATATATATACATATATATATACATATATACATATATACACACACACACACACACACATATATGTGTGTCTGTGTGTGTGGAGGCGCATGGCTTAGTGGTTAGGGTGTCAGCATCATGATTGTAAGATTGTGGTTTCGATTCCTGGACCGGGTGACGCATTGTGTTCTTGAGCAAAACACTTCATTTCATGTTGTTCCAGTCCACTCAACTGGCAAAAGTGAGTAACGCTGCGATGGACTGGCGTCCTATCCAGCTGGTAAACACATACGCCATTGAAACCGGGAAACTGGGCCCATGAGCCTAGCTAGGCTTTAAAAGGGCGCATTTATATATATATATACAGACACACACAAGGTGTACACAAAAGAAACTGGAAGTTTGCAATATTATTTTATTACACTTTTATTGCCTTCAAAATATTCTCCATTTGAAGCAATGCATCAGTCCAGACGTGTTTTCTACTGTTTGAAGCAGTGGTGGAACTCTTGCCTTTTAATGCCTCTGTCATTTTTTTCTTCACCTCTTCCACATCTGCAAAACATTTTCTTTTAAGGACTTTTGTCATTCAGGGGAATAAAAAATGTTGCAGGGAGCAAGATCGGGTGAATAGGGAGGGTGGTTAAGTAAGGTCATGCTATTTTTAATCAAAAACTGTCTCACACTCAAGGTAGTGTCCCACCACTCTCCACTTTTCCACAGGTTGGGGCATTTTCAACTCACTGCATCCCACAAATGCCTCAGAACTGCTAAGTAAAATGTCTGGTTAACAGTTTGACCCGGAGGAACAAATTTTGTGTGGACAATTCCTTTCACATCGATGAAACAAGTTAGCATCATTTTGACATTGGACTTCACTTGACATGCATTTTGGAGGCATGGTGACATTGAATGCTTCCATTGACTTGTTTGTTGCTTCTTTTCCAGGCTATAGCACACACCTTTCATCACCAGTGATGATCTTTGAATAAAGGTCTGGATCAACTTCCAGCTGTTCTTTCATTTCACGACATGCATTCAGTCATGACTGCTTTTGATCTTCCTTGAGCAAGTGTGGCACAAATTTTGCTGCAACTATTTTCATTTGTAATTCCACACTTAAAATTCATTGGCTGGAGCTCCAGGACATACCAGTCATATCAACAAGTTCATCAATTGTTTGGTGACGGTTCTTCAAGAACAGTTCATGAATTTTTGTGATGGTTTCCTTTGTTGAGGAGGTCGATGGTTACCCTGAATGAGGTTAGTTTTCAAGCAACAAGTGATCATTGCTAAATCATGAAAACCACTTGCAAACTTGTGTTTTGCCCATGGCAGCATCCTTGTAGGCTCTTTGAAGCATGATAACTGTTTCAGCTGCCATTTCCCCCATTTCCTCCAGTAGAAAACAGAATTTCATGGAAGCATGCTGTTCCTTCATTTCAGCCATTGCAAAAATCAATGAACAGAGGAGAAGCACTGCATAACAAAGACACACCACGTGACAGTACAACTTCACACAAAGACATCTGTTGGCAGACTGATGACTGAGGGTCGCATCAAGTGGCTTTTAGCGGCAGAAGCCTGAACTACAATGGGCTTGTACCACAGAGAATGTTTCCAGTTACTTTTGGGTATCCCCTCGTATATATATATTTCCTCGCATTCAGTAAAAATGTGTTTTTTATGGTAGTCTGACCTTAGAGTCCCTCAAAGCATGAGGCATTATTGTATAGTAATGCCCTTATATAAATAAATATAAGATTGGAGCCTGGTGTAGCCATCCGGTTGCACCAGTCCTCAGTCAAATCGTCCAACCCATGCTAGCATGGAAAGCGGACGTTAAACGATGATGATGATGATGATATATATGTATGTATGTATGAACGTATGTATTAGTTAATAAATTGTATGGTATACACCTGGCAGTTTACCAGTAAAGCATGTTCACTTTCTCAGTGTTCATTTTGAGTATTTGATTAATGAGAGAGATGGAAGATGGAAGATATGAGAAAGTTTATTGATTGCTAAAGTTGTTTTGACCCATCTAGCACTGATCTCTCATAGATGGGATACTGAACATCTGGTTTAAGTGTATCCATCAGTGTAGTTGTGTCTTCTCAGGTGATTACAAGATGTATCTCATTAAAATAACATCTGTTCCACAAGATTTTTTCTCAACATTTGTATGCAACAGCAGCAAATTAAGGTGTACAGCTTTATTATTTTAGAAGATCAATAACAAATATCAGAAACACATACACAATACAGTGAAAAAAGTATTAGATATAACCATTAGTAGATATGGATGAAAGAACACCCTCACATTGTCTGGTGCATGAACATTTGCTTGTACAAACTTACACAAAGATATAAGCATACATACACACATAGTTTGTCACACGTATGTTCGCACAGTCAATTAAATAAATATTAATAAAGTCAGTGCCTAAAAGTGGCTAGTAATACAAATCTACTTGCTGAGGAGTCACAGATTCTGTGGTGAGATTCACTAAGTCTGGCTAATATACTTATAGCACTTGTAGGGTCATGAATATGTAAATAAATACAGACATAGTAGATGTGTACTTTTTGTATGAATGGCTAATGAAATAACCAATAGCTTATAGAAAATGTTAATGCCAGTGTTAGGATCACCAATATAGATAAGTGTAGGCTTTTTGCATTTTCATCTCACGGTGAGCAATACTTATTGAAAAGCTGAAGTTGATATTTATCTCACATTGATCGGTATACAATGGCCAAGAGGTATCACAGTGATATTGATAATTATTGTAGCATTGTGGTTATAAGAATGGGGAGGTTGTGGTTCATACATTCATACATTTAGGTAAAATGTAGTTATTAATTTGGTTAACAATTACTCAAATTCATTCCCACTGCCTGGTGCATTTATAAGCATGCAAGCATCTTGAAAGTCTTTCAGAAATCCTATTCATGATCTTCTCATTGGTCCACAGAATGGACAGTGATTCTTCAGAGCAGAATCTGCATCTCCTGGAAAGGATATTGTATGGTTGTGCATGCTTTATTATAGACCAAGTTACATTATTCTCCTTAAGTTGCCACACAAAAATCAGCCAAAGATGTTGAATGCCTCTTGTTAATTTTCTTGAAGCTGGCAACATGATTTCAGTTATGGTTCTTAAATGAATCAGCTGTTTCCCCAATGTAAACATACACTCCTCCTTTTGTGTGTATGGTCCATTTATATACAAAATTAATACTCATAGAGGTTCATCAATGGGCGTTTTGTTTTTTCTCTGCATAAGCATTTATTTTCTTTAATAGTATTTGTGGCAGTGCTGACTTCATTTTCTGAAGCCATTACCATGTTGGCTATATCACTATTATTGTTACTATCATGATGTGGACACAGCAGGTGTTTTTCATTCTGGTGGGTATTTCTTTTCTTGACATTTTGTTGAATGTATTTGCTGTTAATTCTATTTGTCAAGCCTGAAGTAGTTCACCCATCATGTCATAGTTCCAGTAGGTGGGTTATTCAACAGTTGGTTCATTTTCTTGTTATTAATGCAGTGCATATGCTGCTCTAAATCAAGAGTTAGTGTATAATACTTTCACTATGTGCCAATTAAAAATAGTGTAATATCCATTTTATTTTGGGAAACATTTATCTAAAGTATTTGTCTAAATTCCCTACCAATCTTCATTGAAACATGTGAACCATAGACAGGGCTGTACCAGAGGTGATCATGATTCTTATATTTGTTGTTTGGCTTATTTGTTCTGGTGTGTTGTTCAGGGTTTGGACAGGTTATTGTGTTATGAGCAGTAGTACGATTGTGTTGTGTGTGTTTATGAGTTTTAGTTTGTAGTTTACTGCCTTGACTAATTCTTTTTGACCTGTATTTTCAATCTGAATGTGTTTGCTTACTGTAATATTGTGTTGGTATGAAATGTGCATTATGTAGGCATGCATGTGTGTGTATGTGTGCGTGTGCATGCGTGTGTGTGTGTGTGTGTGTATGTATATATATATATATATATGTATGTATATACACAATATATATATATATATATATATATATATATATATATATATATACACACACACACACACACACACACACATATATATACATACTAATATATAACTATATTAAAGGGTGCAGATAAACCCCACCAACATGCGAGAAATAGATGCCAAATGGCTCTAAAAACCACATCTACACTCCATTACCACAGGTTGTAACCAAGCAGGTGAATAAATAAGATTTTCAAAAAGGGCTAATTGTAGATTGATTTCTGGCTGTTATCAGTACAATACGTCCATAGTATATAAACGCAAATATTGATACATATCTGTACAAACAACATATATCTGCATGATATATACATACATTTACATGTATCATCATCATCATCATCATCGTTTGACGTCTGCTTTCTATGCTAGCATGGATTGGACAATTTGACTGAGGACTGGCGAACCAGATGGCTGCACCAGGCTCCAATCTGATCTGGCAGAGCTTCTACAGCTGGATGCCCTTCCTAACGCCAACCACTCCGAGAGTGTATTGGGTGCTTTTCCATGCCACTGGCACGAGGGCCGGTCAGGTGGTACTGGCAACGGCCTTGCTCGAATGTTTTTTCAAATGTTACCAGCACAAGTGCCAGTAAAGCGATGCTGGTAACAAACACGTTCGAATGGTGCTTTTTACGTGCCACCGGTACAGAAGCCAGACAGCTGCTCTCGCAGCGATCATGCTCGGATGGTGCTCTTAGCGCTCCACTAGCATGGGTGCCAGTCATTGAATTTGCAAATTTGATTTGATTTCGATTTCACTTGCCTCAACAGGTCTTCACAAGCAGAGTTTAGTATCCAATGAAGGAAAGGTATGCATACGTGGGCATAGGCCAACAGGTTATGGTCTCAATTGGCTTGCTGGGTCTTCTCATGCACAGCATATTTCCAAAGGTCTCAGTCACTAGTCATTGCCTCGGTGAGGACTAATGTTCAAAGGTTGTGCTTCACCACCTCATCCCAGGTCTTCCTGGGTCTTCCTCTTCCACAGGTTCCCTCAACCGCTAGGATGTGGCAATTTTTCACACAGCTATCCTCACCACATGACCATACCAGCACAGTCGTCTCTCTTGCACACCACAACTGATGCTTCTTAGGTCCAACTTTTCTCTCAAGGTACTTACACTCTGTCAAGTATGCACACTGACATTACTTATCCATCGGAGCATACTGGCTTCATTCTTTGTGAGCTTACACATGTCCTCAGCAGTCATGGCCCATGTTTCACTGCCATGTAGCATGGCTGTTCGTACACATGCATCATACAGTCTGCCTTTTACTCTGAGTGAGAGGCCCTTTGTCACCAGCAGAGGTAAGAGCTGTAGTGAAACTACCTATCGCCATTAGATACAAAATTGCTATCGCCATTCTTCTCATTTAAATATAAACAAGCGCGAGCGTAGCTGAAAACATCAACCTTGTCATCACATGACTGATCATTATTCGAATCGGCAACTTCTTCGAACCGTTCCCGCCAGAACGCAAACTGACCAATCACAGCCCTTAATAAGGTCACGCGATAGAGTATTTTTCTGATGTCTGGTGAGCCGATAATTCGCTATAAATAGACCAACTCATACCCAGCAAATTGGTCTCGGTCCAGTTTCTCTATAGAGACTGCCGTGTACCACACGACAGCAGCAGCAGCGGCAGCCAGCGACACATCAACAGTTTCATCCAACGATGACCACCAACTACGCCGCCACATCAGCAACATGAGTCTACGACTACTAACCAGCACCATTGTCATGACCAACACGATTCTACGATTACTACTAACCAGCATCAATCTCCACCAGCGTCAACACGACTTACTATGTACACCAAACTAAACCATCGCGGCACATCTCTATCTTCGATTCTGTTAGGTGACTCAGCTTCACCACGATAAATAAACAGACAAGAGATTTCAGCCAGCGACGAACGACGAACATCTGTATAACAAGAATCACGGCCCGGCATGGAAGCCACCACATCACAACTAGTGATCAGCCCTGCCACACACAGCCTCCACTCCTTTCACATACAGACTCATCCTATTGTGTACTCAAGAACTGGTATAAATGCTCACGTGTTACTGACTCTTTCTATCTGCTGTAATATCTCACATACACATACATGTATCACTCACATACATACTTTTCTTTGTACGACGGCCTGTCTTTGATTATGTTCTTATATGTCGCATTCACACTCTCACACAGACATACACTTTTATGCCACAATAAATATCTCTGTTATTCATCTTATACGGTTGTGATCTTTCATTACTGGTCATCTATGTTATCATAGTATAACATATTTTGTATATCATCTTCGATATATTATTTTGTGTTCGACCGTGTGACACGTTTAAATAAAAGGAGTCCTCTGTTTTACCATTCGTCACCATTTCTCCTTTTTGAGTTCGCACGGCCGTTCTTACAGAGCTCTCTGAATTTTGCCCAGGCTATTCTTATTCTAACAGCTACACTTTCAGTGCACCATCCCCCACTACTGACTTGGTCACCGAGGTAGCGGAACCTATCAACTACTTCTAGTTTTTCTCCTTGGAATGTGGCAGAAGTTGTTTTCTGCACATTTTCAGTGTTTATTGCTCCTGAGCATCTGCCACATACAAAAATTATCTAAACAAGAATCACGAAAGCCAGGTACAAAGGCTTATCTTTGGCTAGGTATTTCTCTTGCAGCTGTCTTACCAGAAATATAGCATCAATGGTGCTTTTCCCCAGCATGAACTCAAACTGCATCTCATCTAAACTAACTCTCTCCCTAATTAGTTGGGCTATGACCCTCTCCGTAACTTTCATAACCTGATCTAACAGCTTGATGCCTCTGTAATTATTTGTATCTAAAGCGTCACCTTTACATTTGTAGCAGTTGACTATGGTGCTGCTACACCAGTCATTGGGTATGACTCCTTCATGTATCACCTGGTTAACTATATGGGTGACTAGGCTATAGCCGACACTGCCAAATATTTTTAGCATCTCTGTGGTAATTCCTGATGGGCCGGGGGATTTCCCTGTCTTCATACTCTTAATTGCTTTGTCTACCATGGTACTGTCAATTCAGATAGCTGGTCCCTCTGTTGGGTCGACATTCGGCAGACTCTCTTTCTCCCATTCATTCTCTTTATTGAGCAATCTTTCGTAGTGGCGTCTCCAAACCTCTCTCGTTGCAGCCTCGTTTAGTGCAAGCATACCATCATCCATGCGGACACATTTCTCTCCCACGACATCACGATTCTCTCTCACACACTGTCTTGCAACACGAAATACCTCAAGTCTTTGGTCCTCACAGCACAGAACATTGGCAAATTTTTTCTTATCTGCCTCCCCTCTGGCTAAATAAACCTGTCTCCTAGCTTCCCTTCTGGCAGTCTAATACAATTCCCTGCTACCACTGTTCTTCCAGTCCTGTTTCTTTTCTCTAATAGCCCTGTCAACAACATTGTTCCACCACGACGTTATTTTGAGTCGAGAAAGGACTTTGCACCAGCCACAGATCTGGTCAGTGGCCCTCAGCAGGTTGTCCTGCAGAAGCCTCTAGTTGTCTTCTACATCATGTGAAGCTATATCCCCTTCTGTTTCATCGAAGGCTTTGAGTAATATGTCTCTAAATCTCTGTCCAGTCGCAGGATCTTTAAGCTCGAGACCCTTCTTCTCCATGCTGGTCGTCTTCTGGGCATCCATTTAGCCCTGATCTTAAAGTCACTAAGTACCAGTCTATGTTGTGGGGTACATTCTTTGACTGGGAAGGTTTTGGCATTTATAAGCAGCCATCTTTTTCTTTTTCTGGTGAGGATGTAGTCAATTTGGCTAGTGTGCCTGCCAGAACGGTAGGTGACTAGGTGACTCGCAGGTTTCCTGAAGTTAGTATTGCAAACCACAAGATAATCTGCATCGCAGAACTCCAGCAGCCTGGTTCCCTTCTCATTGCGAGAACCAAAACTGTAGCCTCCATGTACGCCATGGAAGCCCCCAACATGTCCATTGAAGTCACCAGCCACAAAGAGAAGGTCCCTGTCATTCGTCAATGAGGTAGTCTGCAAGAGGTTGTCATAAAATTGCTCTTTCTGCCCATTGGGTAGCCCCGGCTGAGGGGCATAGGCTGAAATGACGGTTGCTAACCCATGATGAAGCACTAATCTAATCTTAAGTATTCTGTTGCATACTCTGACTATCTCGATTACTTTATCCACCCATTTCTCTGCAAGAAATATACCCACGCCCCCCACCCCATCTGTGTTCCCTGCCCAGAAAATCTTGTACATGTGTTCTTTGCCTGTGAGGAACCTAGTGGAACCTCCTCCCCACCTTACTTCTTCATATCGACACATCTCCTTTCAAGCATCTCAACAATCTCACCAGACCTACCTTTCAGTGTGCCGACATTGAGAGTGCCAACCCTGAGGATGTGGGAGGTATGGGCCCATGAGATCCTGGGACAGGGGACAGCAGCGTCATGTACCTGGAAAGAAAGCTCGCATTTGGCAGAATTCATAAACAAACAACAGCCTTCAATTCAACCTGCATACACTACACTATCATATTTTTGCACTAAATGATCACTACTTTACATAGGAGATAAAACCCTAAGTAGGGGTGGGGATGGCGTAAAGCCTTTAGAAGTGTTCATGGGAGACAACCAAAGGATGAGAGAGGATTACTAATTAAATCCAATTTATTCATCTCAACCAGAAATTGACCTACAGTTAAGCCAGAAATTGATCTGCAATTAACCCTTTTTAAAAAATCTTATTCATTTATTCATCTGCTTGCTTACAACCTGTGCTAATGGAGTGTAGATGAGATTTTTAGAGCCATTTGGCGTCTTTTTCCTGTGTGTTGGTGGGGTTTATCCTCACCCTTAAATATAATTATATATTAGTATAAATTGTTACTTATATCGCTTTTTATATGGTGGCCACTTGATGAAATCATTAAAATGGTTTTATCCTTAGTCTTGTATATATATGTATGTGTGTGTGTGTGTGTGTGTGTGTGTGTGTATACACTAGCTGAGTATCCCATTGTTGCAGGGTCATTTTTACAATAGAATGCTTTGGCAGACTTTTGGAATAACACATTCACTTAAGTTGGATATTCTCCATTTTGACAGGCATTTTTCAAACTTATTTTCCATTATACTCTCGCAAATGATGATGGGGAAGCTTTTCCATTAAAAAGATTTCTGAAAAACTTATGAATCCCCACTCCTCATTTCTGATCCGATTTTATCCAATTTTTATTTTTTGCACTTCATATTTATAAACAATGAGAGGCACCTTTCCAGTAAAAAAAAGACTTGTTTGAAAATTTATGAATTATTTCAAATCTCCCTCCCCAACTCAGTATTGATTTTGGCCAATGCTTTTGCACTATGTGCTTAAAAATGATGAGAGCGTTGAAGGTTTAAAAAGAGAAAAATTTTTGGAAACAGCAATCACCATCACGATCCCCACTTCTTTTATTTTCAAACAGAAAATGAAACCTAATTTAAAAACAATAGTGAAATCTTTTAATCTTTTTCATTAACCCCCACCTCTTTATAAATCTTAAATTTCAGCTTTTTTCCAAATATATATTTTAATCATAGTTTTAAAATACAGACAGTCCCAACCTGTAATTATAAACAAAAGTAAATCTGCAATTTGTTTCTGTTTATAATTTCAAAATAATTTCCAGGTGAAAAGGTTCGTGATTTAAGGGAGATTTAGCTGTTATTTCTAGCACATACCACAACCACCTGCTACTCACTTCTTTGTCACTCTGAAATATATTGACGATTTTCAATATTTTTCTCCTCATAAGCACATTTTCTGGAATGATGATGTGGTGGTCCATTGATGGTATGTAAGCAAAAAACAATTGTAATTTAAATTTTCAATCCCCTACCCTGCATCAAGAGAGTGTGTGTGTGTGTGCGTGTGTGTGTGAGTGTGTATGTGTGTGTGTGTGTGCGTGTGCGTATGTGTGTGTGTGTAAGAAAAAGCATATTTCCTTGTAAAAAAGTATACTGTTAAAATAAATTATCATTTACCTACCTTTTGTAAATCACCTTGTCACGCTAATGAAATTCCTTACACACATGCATGCACATACACACACACACACATTCGGCATGTGCAATATGCTTTTATAGAGAATGAGAGAGTGTGGTAAAAATGTATAGAGAGGGGGAAGTTTACCATGAGAAAATCAAAAAAATGAAAGAAAGAGAGAGAGATTTTTTTATGCTGCTGTCACAGATTTTGAAATTTTAAAATGAAGTGAAAATTTTAAGATTTGGTATATTGATGTACTTTTTCACCCTGGGTCTCAGTTTGTGATTCATTTATTCCAGAGAAAATTTAGGAAAATGTTATAGAGGTTTAAAGTTTGATCATTTTTTTATCCAATCAGAAAACAGGATTTGTGCATAATAATTATCATAAAATGAAAGTAAACTTTAGAAGATGAGATTTTAAACAAAATGAAAGAAATGCATGAGTGTTAATACATATACAAAGAGAGTGAGTGTCCAAGAGTATGGTAATTATATAGAAGAGATACATTGGTGGTGAAAGATACAGTGAGAAAGTTGTTGATCAAAAAGTTAAGTTATTTCTTGTAGTAAATCATTTTTTTTTATCATTATCATGGATGATCTTTTCTTTGGGATGCATATTTCAAAAATCAATTCATTTTTCTCAAGGATGCATCATTTCAGAGCCTTTCTGGACTAAACACACATACATAACCACCTACATTCACATTTATATAATGCACACACACACACACATATATATATATATATATATATATTAGGTTGTCACACACAAAATGTTTCAGAAGTGTTAGAGAACAGATTTATTTAATCAAAGTATGATCCATATTCATTTATGACCTATACCCAATGTTTCTCTAAGTCATATATTCCATCTTTAAAAAAAAACTTCATCTTGTGCTGTAATAAATTGTCCGAATGCTTCAATTACCTCTTTTCTATTTAAGAATGTTTTATTGCATATGAAAAGCTCAAAATACTTAAATAAGTGATAATCAGTAGGAACGATATCAGGGAAATAGGAAGGATGTTGCAAGATCTCATAATTCAGGCTTTGCAACTTTTGGACAGTAGCTTGAGAACTAAGAGGGCGTGCATTGTCATGGAACAAAATCGGACCATCCCTATCCACTAGTCTGGGTTGCTTCTTTTTCAAATTCTCATGCATACAATCAATTTCCTGGCAATACGATGTTGCTGTTACCGTTTTTCCTTGTTTCAAAAATGAATAATGAATAACCTCCTTTGCAGACCACCATACAGTGACCACTAACTTTTTAGGGTGCAATGGTGGTTTTGGGTAGTGCTTAGATGACTCTCCTACATCTAATCACTATCCTATTCTCCTGCTGTTGTCAAAGAGTATCCATTTCTCATCACAAGAAAGCAACAAGGAACATACTTCGAGGCACCTGTTTTTTTAAATCTTATTCAGTTGATGTGTGGAACAAACCTATCCATTTTCTTAACTTTTCCAATTTTTTCAGGTGTTGAGAAACAGTTGTGCCAGGTGTTTGGAGTTCTTATGAAAATATTTGGATCATTGTTCTCGGATTTTGTTCAACTAAAGCACTTAATCCATCATGCTGAATAACTGATTTTGGCCTCCCTCTTGGTTCAATTTCAAGACTATCATCTCCAGAACGAGATCTTTGGAACTATCTCTGAAAAGTTCTGATGTCAACAAAACCATTATCATAGGCCCCCTTGATATTCCGTAGGGCTTCTGTGGCATAATGACCCAGTTTGTACTCATACAAGAAAATCACTCAACATTGTTTGGTTGTTATCATTTTCATAAGGTTTGTGGGTACGAATTTTGTATACCAATATTGTCTGAAAAGAAAAGAGTCAAGATTAAAGGCAAGGGTATACATAATTGAGTTTTTAAATGACTGAAATAACAAGTAATTAAAAATATGACATTTCATGTGTAACAACCTAATATATATAAGGGTAAAAATACCACTTGCTAAAAATCAAAGCGACAGCTTCAAAAGACCATCAATCTTATGATTGGTTGGAAATAGTATTTAACATCTATTTCTAAAATATTCACTTCAGGTATAGGTAGAAATCTTGCTAGCCACTTCATTATTACTGTTCATAACAGAAATAATACTTCACATATTTGCATTTGTTATTGTTTACGATAGTTTCTTTTTAAACGGAGCGGGACGTTTAAAGTTAGAAATGCACACAAGTTGACATAGTGAATATTTTAGAAATAGATGTTAAATACTATTTCCAACCGATGATTGCAGAGCATATTTTTTTCATGCAGAGCATATTTTTTCATGCAGAGCATGATTCAATTGATATTGAGACATGTATTATCTATTTTCGTATTACATTCTGAAGGTAGGCCTATTTTTAAAATGTTCATTGCATTGCTTGTGTGTATATTTATCGTAAGATTGGTGGTTTTTTGAAGCTGTCGCTTTGATTTTTAGCAAGTGGTATTTTTATCCTTCTTTTCTTTAATTATTGTATATCATACCTGTATAGGTAGAAGTCTTGCTAGCCACCTCATTATTACGGTTGATAATAGTAATAATACTTCACATGTTTGCCTTTTTATATATACACACACACACATATATATATATATTAAAAGGGTAAAGGATTATCAATTTATTAATTAATAAATCAATTAATAATTAATAATTTTTACCAAGCCCATCGGTATGAAAGCACCATTATTGGTGGAGAACTTATTCAAAAGTTCATATATTTATAAATATAATTAAGGAATCAGCAAAATATTTGCTTCACCATATACTGAAGTTCAGAAAATTGCAGCTAAAAAAGCTGAGAATCTCACAGATAGCATCACTTGTAACTCACAAAGGCAAAAACAAGAAGAAAAAACAATGAAAAACTAACCAATTCAGATGATTAACAGCAGACGCGTTTCAGGATTATGATTAATAATTAACAATTAATAATCAATTTCCTTCATCAGTACTGTATTCCAGTAGTAAATTTGACTATGCTAGCAAACCCTGCAAGCATGGACGGGTAATTCCACACCGACACAGATCAGAAAGCATAACCGATTTCATACCGATGGGCTTGGTAAAAATTATTAATTATTAATTGATTTATTAATTAATAAATTGATAATCCTTTACCCTTTTAATTTGTAATAATTATTCACTCCAAGTTAGTATACGCAGATTTCTCTGCGATATCACTTGTCGCGCACATGGTAATTTCTGGCTGACCGAGGTGGATTCGGTTATGCTTTCTGATCTGTGTCGGTGTGGAATTACCCGTCCATGCTTGCAGGGTTTGCTAGCATAGTCAAATTTACTACTGGAATACAGTACTGATGAAGGAAATTGATTATTAATTGTTAATTATTAATCATAATCCTGAAACGCGTCTGCTGTTAATTATCTGAATTGGTTAGTTTTTCATTGTTTTTTCTTCTTGTTTTTGCCTTTGTGAGTTACAAGTGATGCTATCTGTGAGATTCTCAGCTTTTTTAGCTGCTATTTTCTAAACTTCGGTATATGGTGAAGCAAATATTTTGCTGATCCCTTAATTATATTTATAAATATATGAACTTTTGAATAAGTTCTCCACCAATAATGGTGCTTTCATACCGATGGGCTTGGTAAAAATTATTAATTATTAATTGATTTATTAATTAATAAATTGATAATCCTTTACCCTTTTAATTTGTAATAATTATTCACTCCAGGTTAGTATATGCAGATTTTTCTGCGATATCACTTGTCGCGCACATGGTAATTTCTTGAGGAAGGGACAGTTAAACTGGCTGACCGAGGTGGATTCGGTTATGCTTTCTGATCTGTGTCGGTGTGGAATTACCCATCCATGCTTGCAGGGTTTGCTAGCATAGTCAAATTTACTACTGGAATACAGTACTGATGAAGGAAATTGATTATTAATTGTTAATTATTAATCATAATCCTGAAACGCGTCTGCTGTTAATTATCTGAATTGGTTAGTTTTTCATTGTTTTTGCCTTTGTGAGTTACAAGTGATGCTATATATATATATATATATATATATATATAACGTTTTTTTGATGTCTTGTACCCATATATGCATGTATGTATACATATAGATGTAGGTATGTACATATATGTATGGATATATGCATATATCTATATATTATTTATATTATTATATGATCGAACGCCACGCATCCTTTTCCAAGTAAGTTTTATCTTAATAATTACAATGCACACTCTTCTACTAGCTCTCTCCCTCTCTTGTTCTTCATCCTTTCTGTTTTTCTCTCCCACCCTTTCCTTATTCTTCTCTCCCTTTCACCGTTCCCCCTCTCTCTCTCTCTCACTACTTCTCTTCCTCCTTGGCTCTCTCGTCGCTGACACATGACGAAAAGGGTTCTTTCTTTCTGCCCACTGGTCTTCCTAAAGAACAGACGTGTTTTTTCTGTCTCTTCTATCATGGCACTTAGCATTCATAATAATTTTTCTATCATCTCAGCTCAACAGCCCTCACCATTTGTTTTTACTGTCTTGTTTTTACTGTCTTGTTCTCACTGTCCTAACACTTTCACTCTCTGCAAAAAATTCCAAATTTTATTTAATTTGCTTTGTGGGAAGGACTATTCCAACAAAGTTGCGTATTGTCCTTGCCTTTGAAACAAGATGGAACAAGGACAACTGACAAAGGGATATACTCTTTATGTTGCATGCCTCGTTTCTCTGTTTGTTTTTTTTTGTTGTTCGAAAAAAGTTCGTTTTCTGTTTTCGTTTTTATGTTTTCGTTTCTCATTGTGCTTAACGTTTTTTTGATGTCTTGTACCCATATATGCATGTATGTATACATATAGATGTAGGTATGTACATATATGTATGGATATATGCATATATCTATATATTATTTATATTATGTATGTATGTGAAGGTGCATGGCCTAATGGTTAGGGTGTTGGATTCACCGTCCCAAGATAATGGTTTCAATTTCTAGACCAGGTGGTGCATTGTGTTCTTGAGCAAAACACTTCATCTCATGTTGCTCAGCAATCACTTCAACACCTGATGCGTAGTACACTGCGCATCTGCTCAGACAACGTCATTTTGATGGAGAGAGTGAGCTAATGTGTGACACGAACACTTGATCACTATAAACAAATCATTTGTGCAAGTCGTTCAGGAAAAACTGAATGCTCATACACCATCATTGACAGGAGAGTCCATCACATATATATGTGTGTGTGTGTGTGTGTATACACATATATACACACATATGTATGTATGTGTATGTATATATGAATGTGTACATATGTATGTGTGCTTCTATCGTCAATACAAACATGACCACCAACAGCAATAGTAATATATAGTATGAAGAAGATGAGAAAGTCCATTTCAAATAAAGACATACAATGTGGTATCCTAGTGTATTTTAAAAGTTGAATGAAATGTCTTTGATGTCAGGTCTATGAAGATTGACTTCAAACTAAAACAGCCACATTAATACAGTGGGCAACAATATGACTACTACAACACCAACAATGCCCACCCACCAATCAATAACATCTAAATCAAAGCAACCACACATTATCACCACTATCAACCAACTGTGTGTGTGTGTGCGTGCGTGCGTGTGTGTGTGATACAATTTTCTGCTCTCACAAAGTGACTCTTTTCTGGGCCAATTTTATTTACTACATATTTGTTGTGAATAATTAATCGCTGTTACTGTTGGATTTGCCTTCAATTTAAGATGTCTGGAGAGAAAACCTCAAGAAGACATGAAGGCAGTAGTGTAAAAAGAAACCATAAAGGGATTACAGTGGACATTAAACTTGATGTTTTGAAAAGACTTGATGCAAAAATAAAATTAATGTGATCCATTACAGCTTCCTGGAGCCTAACCAGAGAATTACATTGGAAGTTTACTGTAAGCAACTAGAAGGAATGCATGTTCACTTGAGCAAAATGAGACCTGCACTTGTTAACCAATGTGGTCCAATTCTGTTCCATGACAACGCTCGACTGCATATTTCTACAGTTCTATATTTAAGAGATGAGGAATTATTTACATTATTTACATTATCTACATTTGACGGATATTCGTCCTCATCTTGTTTGTTGTTAACACGTTTCGGCTGATATACCCTCCAGCCTTCGTCAGGTGTCTACAGTCTGTCTACCCTATGTGAAAGGCCTCTCCGAAAAGATACAAAAGATATGCGGCCCATATGACATCAGGGCAGTATTCAAGAGCAATACAACACTTCGCAAATATCTCCTTCGGGTAAAACCACCAACAGAAGAGAATATGACCAAAAAACTGCGTGTACTCCATCCCATGCAGCTGTGGTAGGTTATACAAAGGCGAAACATGTCGCCCCCTCAAAATAAGGGTAGAAGAACATCGCAAAGCTGTGACACGAGGAGATATCGATAAATCGGGTATAGCTGATCATGTATGGAAAAATGGAAACCACCTCCCCCTGTGGGATGAAGTTAAAATAATAGACAGGGAACAACACTGGAAAATACGAAAACTAAAAGAAGCAGCACATATGCTAGGACACAACAACCTCCTAAGCAGACCGAGTGCAGATATGAATAGCATATGGGAACCGGTATTGAGGAAGGATAGAAAAAAAAAATAAATAAATAAATAATAGATTTATAAGCCTTAAAATTCACCCCATAATTGCCCACGGGCATATGGCGTAGTGGTTAAGAGCGCGGGCTACTAACCCCAAGGTTCCGAGTTCGATTCACGGCAGCGACCTGATTGATAATAATAATATAATAATAGTAACATCGATAGGAATGAGAACCCAGGTTCGAAATTTCCCCAAGACACCTGACGAAGGCTGGAGGGTATATCAGCCGAAACGCTGTGTTAACAACAAACAAGATGAGGACGAATATCCGTCAAATGTAGATAATGCATATTTCTAGGATGACACTACAGAAGCTCACAGACTTGGGATATGAGACTTTACCACATCCTCTATATTCTCCTGATCTTTCAACCACTGACTACTACTTTCTCAAGCACCTAGACACTTTTTTGAAGCAAAAACCTTTCCATTCCAAAACCGAGGTTGAAACTCAATTCAAGAATTTCTTAGCATCAAACCTTTGGATTTTTATTGAAGAGGCATAAATGACCTTGTTAATCAATGGGAGAAAGGCATAGGTGTTCAGGGATCATATTTTGAATAATTAAACCTTTGTATAAGTTCAGTTTATCAAGAATATAGGCTTATTTTTAAAATTGGACATTATGTGGTCAAATTGTTTGACTAAGCCCTTCATGGAAGTGCTCCAGCATGTCTGCAGTCTAATGATAGCAAAAGTAAAATACAAAAAATAAATATATGCCCAGAATGAATTGTGCAGAAAACATATTTTTGACATTGAGTGTATAACAAAGATTTATGCACGCACGCACGCACACACACACACGCGCGCACGCTCTGATTTCTAAACATGTTTCATCATGACTTCACCACTTAAATAAAACTGAACCAGCTGACAAAGATGGCTGTGCACCTGTTTTTCCCAACCAAATATAACGACAATTTCATGTGAATATATTTTGTGCCATTATCATCATCATCATTATCATCATCACCATCATCGTCATCATCATCATTGACGTTTACCATCTGTTTTCCATACTGGTATAGGTGTGTTATTAATCTATATTCATAATTTTATTTTACATATTTTATTCCCTAAGGGAAACCCTGGCATTTGTAGACAGTAAGGAGCCTCTAGAGAGAAAAATAACTTCTTAACAGAGAATTGAAGGGAAATCTGTTCTAAATAAGATGTTGGTTATAATGAAATTTCTTTAACCTTCCTCATGACTCAGATTAACCATTCAAAGACTGTTAATAAAGAGATTTATAAATATCTATAATAGGTATTGTTTCTTGGGTTAAGTATTTCAAGGGTGCCCCAAGAGTAAGAAACTTTTGGAAAATTCTATTGCCTGATTAGCAAGAAATAGTAGCCAAACACCCATCAAAATCATACCATAACATTAGGGGACATTAGCGAATGTAGTCCTAGATATCCTTGAAAAGATGGGGTGCTCTTGGTTGGAATACCTTAGATCATACATCTGCTCAATCAGGATTGGTCTGGAGCTAAACAACACCACAGAAGAGAAAAGTAGAAAAGAGAGAGGGAGGGGGATACAAAAAAAAAAGACAGGGAGAGAGAGAAAAGAGGAAGAGACTTGGAAAAACCAGAAAGGGAGAGATACTGAGAAAGAGAAAGAGACAGATTATTCTCTGGGAAAAGTAGCTGGAGCTTAGCAGGGTAAGGTGAATAAACTTTTCAATAATGTCAATCTCTCTCTCTCCTTCCCCCACCTGACAGTTGACATGACTATATTGATTATCCATTTGTTTTCTATAGAAAACTATCTCTGGGAGTAACAGGCTGTTACACTGGAACAAAGACAGGCAGACACGCACACACACTAACACAAACACACACTGAAATGCTCATGCATTCACATATATACATTCACTTATATATATTCACATACACTAACACACTCACAAAGAAATACACTTGCATATGCATATACACACAAGGGGAAGTCAAAAATTATCCTCATTTCCACCATAACATAATTTTATTATTGTCACACTGCCTTCTGTTCATGCGTGCTTATAGTTGGTACTATTGTAGTCACATGATCAAAGTTTGAGCCTGATCACACCATTTTTGTTTCTGGATTGACAGTGTAAGCATGGCCACTCCACTAGCAATATGTACCAAAAAAGAACAAAGTAGTGATCCGATTTCTCTAGTCAGAAGATATGTCAGATGCTGAAATTCATCAGAGGCTTTTAGCACAATACAGGGGCAGTGCACTACCATGTAAAAGTGTGTATGAATGGATCTAGAAGTTTATAAGTCGGCAGACAAGAATGACGTATATATATATATATATATAGGATCTTTTTTAAAACGGGGGCCACATTTTTCATTAACGAAACATTTTGAAACTTGGAACACTGGTAGAATGTGTCATATAAAACATCTTTTTCTCTTAGTCTTCTTTAAAAAAAAAGAAATCCATAAGTTATTCCATGTTAAAGTTGTCGTATTTCTGTAATTTCAACCAATCACTGACGTCCATTCAGCCGATATACATTAAGTACAGACTACATAAACAATTCTATCGGTGATAGGGTTAGGGTTAGGGTAAAACAGCAAATTTAAAAAGAAAAAAGCAAATAAAACGAAGAAAAAAAAAAGAAAATGAAAAAAGCAAATAAAACAAAGCTATGGCTTAATCAGCCAAAGGAGTAAATGTAAACAACTGAATACTTGTCAGTGATTGGTTGAAATTATCGAAATAAGACAATTTTTTACATGAAATAAATTCGAATACAAAAATATTTTTCTGTTCTATAACACAAAATAGATAAGTATACGAAGTTTGAAAGTCTTTCGGTACCAAAAACACTACGTAAAACATTAATGAAAAATGTGGCCCCCGTTTTAAAAAAGATCCTATATATGTCCTGCCCAAGCTCGGCGAAACGCCGGTGTTAAAACGTGGGTGGCTGATGAAGGAGATGTTCTCTATGTGGCTCGTGTGTTCTCGTCTACGTTTGTTTGCAATGTCCTGTACCCAGATATGCAACTATACATACAGGTGGATGTCGGTATGCACATACCTGTACGTATATATGCATATACTCATTTACTATTTGTTTTTACATGATTGAACGCAACATCTTCCAAATGTAAGTAGTTTTCGTAACTCATATCCTCCGACGCTACTCTATCTCTTTCTCTTTCCTTCCCCCCCTCGTTCTTCCTCTGTACTACTACGTATCTCGCTTTACCCCTCTCGTTCTTCCTCTGTTACTACTACGTATCTCTTTTTCCCCCCTCGTTTTTCCTCTCTTTCTCTTTTCCTCTCGTTGCTCACCTATTCTTCTACTTCCTCCCTCTGTTTCTCTCTCTTCCCTTTACACCGGCATGGTCACATGCTTCCGGTCAATAATCCTTTCCTTCCTTGGCTTTCGCCAAGCAACGCACGCACCACTTTGTCCCTCTCGGGTCCGTGCCTCATCGCGTTCTTACACACATAATTTTTCTCGTCTGGCCGTAAAGCCTTTTCTGTTTGTTTTCCTGTCTTGTTTTTTGTCCGCCACTACATTCCTCCATGGCTAGATTTAATTTGCGTATACAAATTTAATCTGCGATCCATGGGACGAGCTGTTTTAGCGATGCGTCCTGCCCAAGCTCGTCGAAACGCCGGTGTTAAAACGTGGGTGGCTGATGAAGGAGATGTTCTCTATGTGGCTCGTGTGTTCTCGTCTATGTTTGTTTGCAATGTCCTGTACCCAGATATGCACCTATACATACAGGTGGATGTCGGTATGCACATACCTGTACGTATATATGCATATACTCATTTACTATTTGTTTTTATATATATATATATATACACACATAGATACACACATGCCTCTATATCTATCTCCCCCTCTCATTCTTCCCTCTACTGTTCTTCGCCTCTCCCTGTCACTACTATCTCTCTCTCTCTCTTTATCTCTCGCTGCTCGTCCTTCGCCTCTCACTGTTACTACTACTATCTCTCTCCTTCTCGACCTCTCGTTGCTCATTTTCGTTTTTGGACTCAAGCTCGCACATACTTCTTTGCTCCTCCAGTTTGTGCCTCACAGCATTCAATACACACACACTTCACGTCTGGCTGTACAGCCTTTTTGTTTGTTTATTTCACCGTTTCGTTTTCCTGTCTTGTTTTCCGTCCGCCACTACCCTCCAAGAAAACAATTTAATTTGTGTTCGTGGGAAGAACCATTTTAACGATGCGTACTGCCTTAATTCTTCGAAACGCCGGGATTTTGATGGTGGCAGCTGATGAAGGAGATGTTTCTATGTGGCCTGCTTGTTTGTTGCACCTTGTTTACCATTTTGTCCATGTTCTTTTGCCACGTCATGTACCCAGTTATGTATCTATATGTACATGTGGATGAAGGTATATATATACATGTACATATATATGCATATACTCATATATATATATATATATATATATATATATATATATATATATATATATGGAGAGTATTGTAGTTCGCTTGAAGCATTGTGTATTGTTTGTAAAGAATAAAAAGTTTTGAATGGTACAACAATGCACTATAATACAAAAAATGGACTAAATACCTGTTGTAATTTAGTTATCCATAGTCCGATGATATTTCGGAATACAATTCCTTCTTCAGATATTCTTAGATGGAGTCGCTGCTATAAACTGTTTTCTAACGGCTTTTTCTTTTTTGGAAGCATCTCAGCAGGGGTCTCACAAAGCTCCTTCTGGAATTCCTCATGAGAAGTGCGTGAGGTCGGCTATGTCTCAATCTTGTGTGTTGGTACAGCTGTAGCACTGCTTCTAAGTTATGTATTATACGTGCAGCTTCCTTCTCCCCCCCCCCCTTTTTTTCCCTCTTCTCCTTTTTTGTTATAAACAATAGATGAGCATATCAAAAATGAACCTACATGCATCCAGATGTAGCTAAATAATATATTGATTACTAACCTCCAGCCTGTTGTTAATTTGGGGTCCTAGTCTGTGTATGAGTAATGCTTCCTTAATTCTTAGATTACCCAAATTTCTTTGGCCTCAATTGTGACTGTTATGTTTTTGTCAGTGTTCCGGCATCTGTCTAGATGTTTTCTGAAGGAGGAGGCTCTCATGTTCAGGTGTTCTTTGATGCGGACGTGTAACGGTCTTATTGTGCCACCTAGAAAATCTATTATAAGTTTCGATAATAAGCTCTGGGTCCGTAAAGACTCCCCTAACTCCTTCGATATCACCATGGGAGCCCCGGATTCAGCTCAGATAAGTGACTTAGTGGGAATTTATCTGCTCTCCTACATACAGGAGGAATTCCCAGACCTGGAGGTGGATTATACAGGGACGACGCACTATTTGTAATTAAAAATCCCTCGAATAGGAAACTAGAGCTCATTAAGAAAAACTTGCATAAATTCTTCAAAAGATTTGGACTAGCCATTTCTATAGAAAACGAACACACATCCATAAACTATTTAGACGCCAATTGCAACCTAGCCACAGGACTACATGAACCATACATAAAGCCCAATACCAACCTAAAATACATAAACGCATCCAGCAACCACCCACTATTCCTCAAGAGAGGCTTAGCACATAGTATAAGTAACAGGATATCACGCCTCTCTTCTAACCAAGCTATTTTTAATAAGCATAAGGAAACCTACAACATCGCACTACATAAGGCAGGATTTAACCATAAAATTAAATTCATCGAATCCAATAACCATAAAAAAGACCCAACTACAAGGAACCCAAACGCTAGAAACACACACACTACTAACACACCAAACACCGCCGGAAGCCACACTAACGATATGAATGAAAAAGATAAACATAACACATGTAATAGAAATACAATACGTCCCAAAGCCAAACCACATAACACCAAAAATACCAACAACAATGTAAACACCATCATCATCATCATCATCGTTTAACGTCCGCCTTCCATGCTAGCATGGGTTGGACGATTTGACTGAGGACTGGTGAAACCGGATGGCAACACCAGCCTCCAATCTAATTTGGCAGAGTTTCTACAACTGGATGCCCTTCCTAACGCCAACCACTCAGAGAGTGTAGTGGGTGCTTTTACGTGTCACCCGTATGAAAACGGCCATGCTCAAAATGGTGTCTTTTATGTGCCACCCGCACAAGAGCCAGTCCAGGGGCACTGGCAACGATCTCGCTCGTAAACCCTACAAGGCCAGTCAGGCGGTATATATATATATATATGTCTGTACGTATTGTCGTCGTCGTTTAACGTCCACTTTCCATGCTAGCATGGGTTGGACGATTTGACTGAGGACTGGTGAAACCAGATGGCTACACCAGGCTCCAATCTGATTTGGCAGTGTTTCTACAGCTAGATGCCCTTCCTAAAAGCCAACCACTCAGAGAGTGTAGTGGGTGCTTTTACGTGTCACCCGCACGAAGGCCAGTCAGGCGGTACTGGCAAAGGCCACGCTCATCTCGCTCGAGAAACCTCATGTGTCGCCCGCACATGAGCCAGTCCAGAGGCACTGGCAACGATCCCGCTCGAAAGACTTAATGTGTCGCCCGCACATGAGCCAGTCCAGGGGCACTGGCAACGATCCCGTCCTGCTCAAGGCATTTCATGTGTCACCCACACACGAGCCAGCCCAGGGGCACCGGCAACAATCTTGCTCGAAAAACCTCATGTGTCACCCGCACAAGAGCCGGCCCAAGGGCACCGGCAATGATCTCGCTCGAAAGATTTCATGTGTCGCCCGCACATGAGCCAGTCCAGGGGCACTGGCAATGATCCCGCTCAAAACATTTCATGTTTTACCCACACAAGAGCCAGTCCAGGGTCACTGGTAACGATCTCGCTCGAAAGATTTCATGTATTACCCGCACATGAGCCAGTCCAGGGGCACCGGCAACGATCCCGCTCGAAAAACCTCCTGTGTCACCTGCACAAGAGCCGGCCCAGGGGCGTCGCCCGCACATGAGCCAGTCCCAAAAAACAATAGGACCACACAACAACACACAGACATAGACACCCCTTACAACCTATGTGGCTGTAGAGACAGGAATAAATGTAATTTCTCCAATAGATGCAAGACAGATAATATAGTTTACCAATGTGACGTACAAACAAACAGCCACACTAAATCTTACATTGGGTCCACGAAAAACCAAATACGTCTTAGATATAATGAGCACCTATCTAGTTTTAAAAACAGAAATAAGGCAAATTCAACAGGGCTTAGTAGGTATATCTGGGAACTAAATGACAATAAGATAGAATATAAACTAAAGTGGCACATACTAAAAGTAGCTAATTCCTATAACCCAGCTAACAGACGCTGTCAGCTCTGTTTAACCGAGTGCCTTGAGATCCTAACGGCTAAGAATGACCTATTAAACAGGAGATATGAATCTAGTCTAATCTGTCTTCACGCTACTAAATACTCATTCTCCAAGTATAATTAAATATATAATACACTACACCTCCTAAGCTAAACTAAATAAGCATAAAAGAACTTTCCCTCTAAGTATTATTAATTATAAGTAGATACGAATAAGACCAGAGTTAGCCCCCTTTTCACCTAAATTTAAGGTTGCTTCCCTGTACTAACACCGCCGGTGCTATAAATATACGACGGATCCCTCAATCATAAAATCACGTGGAGATGCATTTGATTAAAACCGGAATAATGAACTTAAATAGCACCCATCCTACATCCCCTTACAGGAAGACCAACACAACTTCAACTAAAACATAAGGCTTTCTTTACCTATCGATATTGTTACACCACCATATACATTAATATACCCACCAATCACTTCCCCTACATCCCTCGCACAACGAACTCTTAACATACTCCTCAACATTCTGATGAGATCAGCCAAACCATTGGCTAGATTGAAACGTACGTAAATGACTATTACATAACATTCACAATGACTCACTACATGACCTCAACCTCCACAATGACTCTTTACATAACCTCCACATAATAAAACAACGGCTAACTAGCCCAACAGAATTGCTTCTTCTTGTATTTGTTGCTCCATTCTCCACATAAATATAATTATAAACTACGGTTTAAACAATAAATTACCTGCCTCTGGATGCCCTCTACCCAAGACGGTACCCGTACAGGTGATCCCCAGGAGTGCCTCCGGATTTAAACATCCCCTGGTTGCTTGGATGCTTCAGACTACCCCTGAAAGATTGAGGCAACCCTATCATTTACCTATATATATATATATATATACACACACATGCATATATGGGTACAGGATGTCACCAGCAGTGCAAATAACATAAAATACATAAACAAGCGAGGGAAAAACAAGTGAAATACGTGAACAATGAGAATAAAACAAATATACTAGCTTCTAAGCTAGTTCCTGTGAAGGACTCTTCATTGGGCCTTGAGCCCAATAATGACACTTGATGCATTGAGTATATATTAAATTTTTAAAAACTTGACCAATATTTTTCAAGCAATGAACAATTTTCATCAAAACCATGATACAATATGTTGACTTGGAACTTATTGCAAAGCTTCATGATAAACAACATTTTTTGTCTTCTCATTCGGGGGTCAATACAATTTTTTTTCTTCTTAACCTCTTACTTTCTCTCTCTCTCTCTTTCTGTTGATTGTTTTCAACCATCACCATCACCAGTACAACCAACATTACCACCACAACTGCTCTGCACACATCATTGGACTTTTGATGCCACCACCATCAACACCTTTGACTTCACTGCCTTCCTCTCCACCACCATCACTACTGTCTTTCACATCCCTTACTATCAGTGTCGTGCTTGACCGCCTCAGCTACCACCACCACCACCACCATGATCACCATCACCTCCACCTCTATCACAACTACAGCTTATACTATTTACTATCACCCCAGAAAGAGGAGTAGAAGAAGTGTCATTGAATAGTGAGAGAGGGGGTCAAAGTGTGACACAATGACACACAGAAATTCGTTTTGGCATTTATTATATAATATATATATATCGTTTTTTAGAAAAACGTGCGTGTGTGTGTGTGTGTAGAGAGAGAGAGGTATGTATATATGAATGTACGTATTTATGTATGTAAGTATGTAGACTGATAGATGTAAATATAGATATGTGTATGTATGTATATATGTATGGGTGTATGTACATATATATATAGAGAGAGAGAGAGAAAGAGATGTAGGTCATTATACAGGACTCTATAAAGGTCTTTATATATGTTTGTCTCTAACAGCTAATCAATGCTCCCATATCAATCAATGCCAATTCTCTACTGTCCAGTAATAATGACCTTTGTTTCACCCACCCACCCCTCTTAGACATTTCTTATCAGTATGAAGGAGGTCACACCTTTTCAATCTCTATATGAGATTACTGTTCACTATGTTGCTCTCATTTCTCCTTTTCTCTCTTTTCTTTCCTCCTCTGCATGTATATATGTGTGTGTGTTTTGTGAGTATACATATATACATGCACATCCACACACACACACATCATGTACATATATTATCATCATTATCATTGTTGTTATCATCAGTGTCATATTGTTACTTTTCATGCTGACATGGTTGGACAGATTGCTACAGTCAGAATCAGCATATATTCTGGAGTACTACACAAATTATGCTTGCATGTTTCATTTTTATCTTGGTTGCTACAAATGGATGTCCTTCCTAGTACCAACCGCTTTATAGAATGTACTAGGTACTTATTTCCTAGCAGCAACACTTGAGATGTGTCATGTCCTCAACATAATTAAAGAGACCTCACAGCCTTTGCAGACTGTATAGTGGGCATTTTTATGACATCAACACTAAAGAAGCAGCCATATAAAGCAAGACGGCCATGTATCTCCTCAACAGCAAAACACCTGTTCCACTCCCTGAATCATATTTAACTTCTCAACATCTACTCTCCTCTCCATCTCTACTCAGTTGGGGAGGTCTTTTTCTTTGACTTGTGAGTTACTTGGCAACCTCACTAGTTCTAGTGTCACAAGAAACACCCAACACACTCTGTAAAGTGGTTGATGTAAGGAAGGACATGCAGCTATAGAAACTATGCAAAAGCTGCTGAACACATTTCTCCAACTCATCAGATCTTATCAAACCACCTAATACATGCCAGCATAGAAAGTGAACATTAAAATGTTGCAATGATTGTAAAAACACACACACATACATCATCATCATTTAATGTCTGTTTTCCATGCTGGCATGGGATGCATGGTTTGACAGAAGTTGGCCAGTCGGATAGTTGTCCAGGCTCTATTTGTCTATTTTGATATGGCTGGATGCCTCTCCGAATGCCAAGCACTTTACAGAATGTACTGGGTGCTTTTTATGTCAAACTGACACAGGTACTTGTATGTGGCACTGGCACGAGTGCTTTATAACATGGTGCTGGCACGAGTGCTTTTTATGTGGTGTCAGAATGAAAGCTTCTCATGTGGCGATGGCATGAGTACCTTTACATGGTGCTGGCATGAGTGCTTTTTACTAGGTGCAGGAACGAGTACATTTTATGTGGGGCTGGTATGAGTGCACAGTATTTGACACTGGTATGAGTGCTTTTTATGTGGTGAATGCATCTTACATGGTGCCGGCACAAGTGCTTTTTACATAGTGCAGGCTATACAGAACCAGCCAGCATGCATGGATGGCCACAATTTTACTTAACTTGATGTTTCTTTTCAAGCATAGTAAATTACCAGAAGTGTTGATCACTTGTCATCTTCTCAGTGAGGCCCAACGTCTGCAGATCCTTTCTCACCACAGTCACTGATCTACAATAATAGTAACATTCATCCCATCCTGGGATTGCCACATTATGTTGGCAAAAAGTCATTACTTTATGGTGCTGTTACTGTATATCTCTCTTGGAGAGATTTAGAAATAATAATATTTCTATTATACAAATCAGTGGCTGTGTGCCACTTTGAAATCTATATATTTTCAACAGCAGTTCAGGCATTCTATAGAGGGCTAGTAGAGGCAATAAATGATGACATTCTAGGAGGGGCTCAGAGGTTCGATGAGAACCAACTTACCAACCTGTTCAAGAAAACCTTCAGGCCGGGGTATTTGGATAATTAGCAAAAATCTCTGGCTTGGCAGTGTTACAGGAACGCTTTACCTGTTCGTGATAAGTTATCTTGGCACGGAATGGCAGTGCCACCGACATGTCCGAGATGTGGGTTGGACAGGGAAACTGTCCAGCACGCTTTTGTACAATGTCGGGAACTTTCAAGTTTGATAATTTACGTAGAACACGTGTTGTCACATTTAGGACAAGTACAGCTATCGGCTGAATCCATAATAAAGATGATACAGCCAACTGGACTTTCAAAGGAAGGTGAGGCATGTTTTTACTGTACTGTTGCAGTATTGAAAGAGTGTGTTTGAAGGACTAGAATGGAAGGATTAGTGACAGGGTCCTTCGTCTCTGGCCTCGGTTTGCTAACATACTTCAGATATCATCTGAAAAGCAAGGTGGGATTGGAGAGGAAGACTCTGCGGATCTATTTCAAAACGGGGGCACCAGTTTTCATTTGTTTTATGTAGTGTTTTTGGTACCGAAGGACTTTCAAACTTCGTATATTTATCTATTTTGTGTTATAGAACAGAAAAAAATTTTTGTATTCGAATTTATTTCATGTAAAAAATTGTCTTATTTCGATAATTTCTACTAATCACTGACGTCTATTCAGTTGAAAACAGTTAGCGCTGTGACGGTGTATATCGTATTAATCTTCTAACCCTAACCCTAACTAGACTGTTAACCCTAATCCTAACCCTAACTCTAGAATCTGAACTCTAAAATTGTTACACACAGAGATACGCACAGCGTAATTTAAACAATATATGCGTATAAATTACGATTAAACCGGATGAAATATGTCACAGGGAATAACATTTTTATGACCGCCCAGCAGTAACTCTATTCAGCTGAATAGACGTCAGTGATTGGTTGAAATCACAGAAATACGACAACTTTAACATGGAATAACTTGCGATGTAGGTTTTTTTTGTTAAGAAGACTAAGAGTAAAAGATGTTTTATATGACACATTCTACCAGTGTCCCAAGTTTCATAGTGTTTCGTTAAGAAAATACTGGTGCCCCCGTTTTGAAATAGATCTATAGAAAAGTAGTTATACATCATTAGGTGTACACCCGCTTTCCTATATTAAATCTGTAGAAACAACGAAACGCAGAACTCCGAACTATCAACACAACAATATTTATTTAAGGAGGAAATAGGCATGGTTGCTGAGACGTTGGAATGTTGGAATGAGCTGTCCCCAGAGTTGAGATGCTGGAGAGACAGCTTGACCCGTCCATGCTCATGGCCGGCCGACCGAGAAAAAGAATGAAAAGAGCGGGAACGTTTAGATGTTGAATTTCACGCATGCGCATGGGACTCTTCCTGTGTTCCTTCCGGAACTATTCCCTGCGCATGCGTGGATGAAAACGCAGTAATGGCGACTGTATTTTGGCGCCAAATGACGTCACTACAATGGCTCCCCCTCGAGTGTGGAAACACGAAAATAGAAATTTTGGAGGGACGTCTGAGGCAAGATGGCCACTGAAACCAACCACAAGATATGGCACAAACACACACAAAGAAAAATCAAAGAAATGAATGTTAATACGCAGGAAGTTGTGGTCAGTGAGCAGAGCTGTAGTTGAGCGTCAGATGCTAGTTGGGACCTGTTACCTGGTACTGAACATTTTAACTGGTCTGTTGATCGTGAATGTGAATGCGACATATAAAAACATAATAAAAGACAGGCCGTCGTATAAAGAAAAGAGTGTGTGTGAGTGATACATGTATGTGTATGCGTTATATACAGCAGATAGAAAAAGAGTCAGTAACACGTGAGCATTTATACCAGTTTGTTGAGTACACAATTGGAAAAGTCTGTATGTGAAAGAAGTTGAGGCTGTGTGTGGCAGAGCGATCACTAGTTGTTGTGATGTTGGGGCTTCGATGCCGGGCCGGGTTCTTGTTATACAGATGTTCGTCGCTGGCTGAATTCTCTTGTCTATTATTAATCGTGGTGAATATGAAACACCTAACAGAATCGAAGAGAGAGAGATGTGCCGCGGTGGTTTGGATTGGTGTACATAGAAAGTAGTGTTGACGCTGGAGGCGAAGACGATGCTCAGTAGTAGTCGTAGACTCGTGTTGCTGATGGCGACGGCGATGGTAGGCTTGGCTGGACGAAGCTGTTGATGTGGTCACTGGAACTGTTGTTGCTGCTGCTGTGTGGTGGTAATGATGTTGACAGTGGTGTTTGAAAAGGTACGCTTTTTCAGACGGTCGACAGACACCATCTCTGTACGGCCATTAGCGTCGACCTTGAAGAAATTTAACCCAAGACTGCGGGTTGGGCGAGGCGTGTAAGGCAGCCTTAAATTGCCTATGAAAACGCTCAACCATCCCATTAGAAGCGGGATGGTAGCTGTTGGTGCGTATCAGGAGAGAGAAATTGGACAGGGCGTCTATTTGAGAGGTACCGTTTAGTGGCATTGTGAAATGTAACTGTATTTTACTGCTATTTTCAGCAAGTAGAGGACGCTGTGTAAGAATGAATTGACATCTCGTGAAACATGTAGGAAATTGCTCAAAAAGTTGTTAGGATGAAATAACCATGAAGTTTTTTGTGTGAAAAACCACAAAGGTCTTAGCAGTAAAGAAGTCTTTGATTATAGGCTCTAGAAGTCATTGACAAAAGGAAAAACTTTAACATAGAAAAAATTTTCTTAGCTTTTCACTTATGTTGGATGAGAATGTAGAGGCAATCCTGATGTTGAACGTCGTGAAACATACGAATTCAATGGCTATTGAAATGAGGTCCGTAGATCTTTTTAGCTCGAGGTACCAATTGTAGCATTATTGGTTGCAGTTCAGATTTTCGGCTGCAGTTGTTCTTTATTCGGGGTAATCAATTGTAGGAAAGTGCCGGGCTGCGTTTGTTCTTGAGTCGGGTAGCTGTTCGAAATGCCGTATTTACTTATGTCAGCGGCGGCTAGTGTAGTATTATCGGTTGGTAGTTCAGAATCCTCGGCTGCGTTTGCTCTTTGTTCGGGGTCACCAATTATAGAAAAGTAGTTATACATCATTAGGTGTACACCCGCTTTCCTATATTAAATCTGTAGAAACAACGAAACGCAGAACTCCGAACTATCAACACAACAATATTTATTTAAGGAGGAAATAGGCATGGTTGCTGAGACGTTGGAATGTTGGAATGAGCTGTCCCCAGAGTTGAGATGCTGGAGAGACAGCTTGACCCGTCCATGCTCATGGCCGGCCGACCGAGAAAAAGAATGAAAAGAGCGGGAACGTTTAGATGTTGAATTCCACGCATGCGCATGGGACTCTTCCTGTGTTCCTTCCGGAACTATTCCCTGCGCATGCGTGGATGAAATCGCAGTAATG
Source organism: Octopus bimaculoides (assembly GCF_046866305.1). Taxonomy (NCBI): domain Eukaryota; kingdom Metazoa; phylum Mollusca; class Cephalopoda; order Octopoda; family Octopodidae; genus Octopus; species Octopus bimaculoides. The sequence goes on along the minus strand of NC_142938.1, from coordinate 32,553,559 downwards.
GCGACTGTATTTTGGCGCCAAATGACGTCACTACAGATCCGACTCTGCAGCTGAAAGAGTATGAAAAACAATGGAAGGATGTGATGAGAAAGGTGGGTGTCAGGAACCCAGCTTAATCATCGATAAAAGGAAAAATTAGCTGCTGGGCCTTGTTGGCTGCCAGGTTCGATCATTTAAACTTTGCATCCACTTTTCTTTATTTTCTTTTTTTTGTATCTTTTTTTTATATTTAAGTTGTATTTTAAAGTTCTTGTCTAAAGTTATCGATATCTAATTATATATTTAAATTTTATCCTCATTTGAACTCATTTTAACTTTTTTGTATTACTTGTCCTGTATTGTCCTTTCTGTATTTAGATCTTAATGAGCATAATAAAGATTTCATCTAGCCAACCAAGTTACTCCATGCTGATAAAGAGCAATAACCCAGAAACCTGTCCATGGATGCGAAGTTGTGCTGGATGGAGGTGCTGATCTCCCCTGTTAGAAAATATAAGGACGCAGAATTTTTTGTGTCATATAGCCAGTTGGAAACAATGTTTTCTGGGGCTAAATAACAGTAGCATTCGTCCCATTCTGGGACTGCCACATTATGTTGGCCAAAGGGCATTCCTTTATGGTGCTGTTACTGTATATCTCTCTTTGAGAGATTTAGAAATAATATTTCTATTATATATATATGTGTGTGTATTTTTTCAATGTGTATAAATAACATGGAAAAAAAAATAGTTACCAGGGTAGCAAAAATTCACATAAGTGCCAAGGATATTACAGCCTTCTTATAAAGGTAGAAATTCCAGGGCTAAATTAAATATTTTTGTATAACACAGATAAATTAAAAAATGGAGTCAAATGCAGGTGTTATTCAAATCTTTATACTTCCAACATACGTTTTGAAGAAAACATTGATATTATTCCGGAGGGAATAAAATGATGTAAAATAATGCAATCATTTCGTCAGGGAAAAAAAGAGAAACAAAACACATCAATAAGCCATTTTAACCAAATGTGATTTTCGTGTATATGATGAAGGGGAACGCTGACAAGTTATTTTTTAAACAACTGTTAATAGAGATGTGTGTGTGTGTGCGGGGGAGAGATGAAGAAAGAGAGTGGGAGAAAGAACATTGCAAACAATGAATGAAATAAATATGAATTGAAAAAATCGTATAAATAAAAGCTTGTTAAAAACTATCGGCATTCTTTTGGTTGAACCCTCGGAAGTGCCAAAATGAACAGCTGGCCTGTTCGTTAATTTCCATAAAAAATGTTTATTAATTTACTTGTTTTAAAGTGAAAGAGGCATGTACTTGTATATGAAATAGACAAGTGTGTGTGTGTGTGTTTGAGAAAAAGAGAGAGTGCCATTTAGTCCATTTAGACATCACTTTCTCTGTCTCACACACACACACACACACGCACGCACAGATACATACAAAAAAGACGTATGCATATGTATTTATGTATGTACATATACATGACAACACACCCCTTCACTTACTCTCTCTCTCTTACACACACACACACGAACACACACTCATACGTAAATGTATACAAACGTACATACAAAAACATACGTGTGTGTGTGACTGACTACAATTACATAGAGCTGGACACAGTGCAAAAATAGTTAATAAATAAAAAATTTTTAGGAAAATTAATGACTTGTGCGGGTTCAAGCGCCATAATGCCAAACTATCTAGTACTGGATATTTAAATTTGTAAATATGGTATTATGAGCCAGGCTGTGTTGGAGAGATGGACCGGAAGTGAAGGAGTATGCATGTCCTGTCGGAAGTGGGGCCTGCAGGCCCCACCGGTAAGACCACAGTGGGCTTGCAGGGTCAGCGAGGCATGAGCAGTCAGTTGGCAGCGGACAGCGTATGAGAGTAGACCTGTTAGACAGTACAGTGGCAGACTGAGCACGTGGATGCTGTGAGTGACCCCTTCCACATAGACAGGTAAGACCACCGTAATTCTCTCTCTGTTTCTGTCTTTTCCTCCTTCACATCACAAGTTATTTTGGCTCAAAAAAAAAAAAAAAATTTCGAACGAGATGGTTAGGCCATCTTGCGGTGAGGGAGATGTCACCACTTAGTTGAAAACAAATTAAGTTGGTGGTAAAACTCCATAGTATAGATGACCTAGCAAGTTTCATACCATTGTGCCTTGATGGATTGGCATTGGCGCTACACCTGGAAATGGAGAAGGACCAGTTAAGCACAGAAAAAATAGAAGTCTGGCTGATAGTGTCTGTCTATTTTCTCCCTAAATCTGAAAATAACATACTAAGCCTATTACACCTCCTTGCTAAGTGTCTGAAGTGATGGAAAAATCAATGAAAATAGCCTCTTAATCGTAAGTTATCCTTGTAATTACAGCCAAATAATGGAAAAAGATCCAAAAGTTTTGCATGTTTTTTCAATGATTTCTCGCTCTATGTTAGGATTCAACATCAAAATCTGTTTTTGCACTTCATGCATCACACACAAACCATATATATTTATTAAAGTACATTTAATAAGCTTTCAAATGAACTCAATCCCCAAAAAATCTGACATGCCAATGTAAGAAAATATAGATTTCAAATTTATATCCAGAGGGTAAGAGGAAAACTTTGGGGTGTGAAACTTTTTTGCAGATAGTACTGTTGTAACATCTGATGACCATTTATTTAACAAGATGATGTTGTAATGTGTTTAAGTAAGTCATCTTTATGGTAAATTATATTTATTCTTCATTTTAGTCCAAATTATACTCATTTCGGTATTTGAGGCCTCAAATGCAAAAGGAAACGTTGACCATCAAATTTATGGAGATTTGGAACCAGACCAATGATTCCAGTAAACCCAGAAATTTTCAGAAAAATGAGCAATGCTTCATCAGGGGCTAATTTATGATGGGGCTAATTTCCTACTAATTTATTACCAAATAATCATGAAATCACTTTCTCAGCCCACTGTGATCAATGACCAACCCCTGAGTAAGATCTATGGTTTAAATTGGATTTGGTACATGCACATCTACAATATCCAAACAACACTTGATGTATTCAATGTTGTTTACCTGACAATGAGCTCTATGTTATACTTAGCCATTATGGTGTCCTACATGTTGATATGCCTAGATTCTATTGTATCCTTATAACCTAATTATATGTATATATATATATGTGTGTGTGTATTGGGTCATTCCATAAATAGAGCGTTTTTTTTTTATACTTCTTTTATTATTCAAAATTACGATAAACAAAAGTTCATTTTTAATCTAAAATATACTCTCCTTCATTTTCTACAATGCTATTCCCTCTATCTAGTAGACTTGCAAGGCCCCTCTTCCAAAATTCACTAGTCTGTGATGAAAAATACTCCTCCGTTACTGTTCTGACCTCATCTACAGAATTCATATTTTTTCCGACAAATGATTTTGAAGACTGTGGAATAAATGATAATCAGAAGGAGCAATGTCTGATGAATATGGTGGTTAGGGCATCGTTTCCCATTCAAACTTGTCCAGCCTTTGGAATGTCATCCTTGCTGTATGTGGCCGAGCATTATCCTGATGGAAGAACACCTTTCGTCTTGAAACTAAAGATGGTCGTTTTTCTTCTAGTGCTGACTTAAGCCACTCAAGCTGCTTGTAGTAGATCTCCTTTGTTATTGTTTGATTTGGGTTTAAAAGTTGAAAGTGGACTAAACCTTTGCTATCCCACCAAAAAGATAACAACACCTTATGGGGCACTGGTGTTTCTTCTTCCCTACCCACTGTCTTCGGTGCTGGACATTTTTATAGAGAACCCATTTCTTGTCACCAGTCACTAATTTGGTCCAAAAAAAAGGTTCGTTCGTTCGTGAGACATGACTGCAAAGAGCACACATTTACTTTCTGTGCACAATTAGACTCAGAAAGTTTGTGAAGAATGCACTGACCTAATTTGCTGACTTTTCCGATGGCACGCAGGTGTCGATGAATGGTTGAATGACCAAATCAAAGCTTCTCTGCTAGTTCCTCAACAGTTACAATGGGATTTTGTTCCACCAGGGTTTACAGGACGCCCTTGTTGAGCTCCACAGCTCTTCCAGGACAAGGCTTGTCTTCTAGGCTGGAGTTTCCGGCTTGGAATTTCTAGAACTACCGTTGACACTGGCTTACATTTATTGTCTGAACACCATATACTGCATTAATATTCTTTGCACTTTCTGTTGCGTTGTTGCTATTATTGAACTCATAAAGCAAAATATGCCAAATATGCTCCTTTACCACTTCCATTATAGCTTTGAAAAAGTAACTGTTAAAATCGAACTGCACTCTTCAAAACTTGCACTAAGAATAAGTACAAGATAAAATTGCTACCTGCTTTTATAGCAAGTTGATGCAGGTAATTTATCCTGTCCCCCTCCGACTTTTAGTTCATGCAATTGAAAAAACCGCATTATTTATGGGATGACCCAAGATATATATATATATATATACACACTTCATTTTTGTATTTGGTTTGCAAGATTCTTGATGTGAATTCTTATGCTGAAGTCAATTTTGTTGCATCTTGGGGGTGTAGGCTATTACACCAATAACAATAACATGCACTGGTTCACTATCACTTCTTCAAAATGCTAGTTAAACAATCGAACAGTTGTTTCTTTGTAAGAGTCCTTTTGTAGTTCTTCGCAACCTTTTCAATAACTTGTCCTCTCTCTTCAAGATCTGCTCTGAGAATTGTATGTATCCCTGTGTGTGTCTATACATAGGTGTGTGTTTGCTTAGAAGAGAAAGTAAGGGTTTGAGTAAAAGAAAAGTTTCTGTGTGTATGCGCATGTTCGTGTGTGTTGTTTGTGTACACCAACATGACTGCTTTGTATGTGAGTTTGTGAGTGTGTGAGCATTAGCCATCCATGACCCCTCTAAGGGTTCAACCTTTTGTTCAAGATTAGCTTGGTCTCAGATCTGCTGGGATATTGCTTGTCTTCCCATAAAGATTTATGGGTGTAGTTCCTAACATTGGTAGGTGTATGTGTGAGCATCTACATGCACCTGTACATGTGTGTGGGTGTGGATGGGTGTGCACATGCATGTGTGAGTGTGTTTAAGTTTGTGTATTCATGTGGTTGAATCAGTTCTGTGTGTGTGTGTGTGTGTGTGAACATGTGAGTGTTTGCTTATGGGAGTGCATTTCAGTATGCATGTGGTCTGATGGGTTTTTTAAAAATAAGTAAGCATCTGTGTGTATGCATGTGTTCCCATGGATTCATATTTGCATGTGCTTGTGCATGTCTGTGTGTACATGTGCCTGTACTTGTTAGTGTGAGCGTATGCATGTACATGTATATGTGTGGTGTGTATGCTTGTGTTGCAGTGTGTGTCTGTGTTTTGTGTATGTGTGTGCATGTGTTTGTGTCTGTATGTTCGTGTGTGTGTGTGTGTGCCTGTCAGCACATGCATGTGGATGTGTATTAGAATTGTTCATTACTACACATATTTATTTGTTTGGAATTCCTTGTATCCTACTGTCATTCCACTCCTACTTCATCTGTACCTACATATATCTATGTGCTTGCACATGAGTGTGAGCATGGATGTGTATGAATGTGTATTAGAATAGTACCTATTTAAATATATTTATTTGTGTAAATTTTCATGCACCCTGCTGTCATTCTAACCCTATATACTTGCCTATACCACCACATGCATGCCTGCCACATAGATGCATCCGTATATGAATAACGAGTGAGTGGTAACAGTGGTGTTATAGTTCTGCCGTCTACTATGGTTATTTTCTATTCAGTACTATTAATGTCTCATTTATAAGAACAGACATGTGTATCTGTCAAAGTGATGGGTCTCTCAGGTGTTTAGACAAAATATTGATGCTGATTTGGCTCAGCATGTCACTATGTTGATCTCTGGCATGCTGACTGAGCCAACTGTTACCTGTCATCATACTTCCATCAATGTACATTTAGTCTCTCTGCTAAACTCCTAGAAGTCTCCTCAATGTACGTTGTATTCTGGTTCTTATAGTCCCCCTTCATGCACTTTATGTTGCAGACCATATATATGAGAGAATTCTTCTATATATTAGAATGTTAAATCTGAATGAGCCACTGATCCAACTGATACTGAATTTGTTCAGGTTCATGTAAGATATCTCAGCTGTTTAAAATTTTACCTGATGATGATGGATTATATGTTATATCTATCTATCTATCTATGCACACACACACACACATTATCTTTTTGTATAATGGGATCGTTGTTGAAATACCTTTCTTTATTCTTTTCCCTGTCGTCATCAGTTTACAACAAGTTACACATTAACAGACTCAATTTCACTTGTTTAAGTAAGCCCTGCAAATGACATGAGCACAGCTCTTTCTGTTACTCTTAACCAATAATGAAATATTTAAGATGGTAATGTGTGGTTTGAGGGAGATTTGGCTGTCTCCAATAGGTAATTAACTATATAGAGAAACAGGGGATGTAGTTATGAAACTACTTTATTACTGGAGTGAAGAAACAGAATTAAGTTGAGACTAGCAGCGGGAAGTTTAGACAGTGTCATGTGACAACTTGCTGGGGCTGCCTACTGGACCCTAGCAGCGGGAAATTTAGACAGTGTCACGTGACAACTTGCTGGGGCAGCCTGCTGGAGCCTAGTAGCAGGTATAAAAAGGGGAATTTGACATGACAATCAGTCGGACGCTGACACTCGTTGATGCTGCATCGAAGAGGCCAGGGAATAGAAGAAAGAAGACATGCACCCAACACCAGAGCTGAAGACACCTCCGAAAGGCGGGGCTCCACCACGTCAAAACGGTAGAGGAGTAGGGGCCAAAACCGGACGTGGTTCCTCCTGATGATGTATTGAGCTAACTGGATCCTATAAAGGAGCTGTTGTGGTAGCAGACCACGAAACATGGTTGAAATTCCTCCAGTAGAAACGTTGATTCTGGAATCAAATAGGGTTTGTATGTATTCAATAAAAATATTTAGGAAAAATTTCTGAAAAGACCAATGTAGTTATCAATGTACCATAGTGCTTATCAAGGTACTAGTTTGGTCACCTAGATACAGTGCAATCTCTGGGATACCAGTATGTTCACCAATGTACCAGTGTGGTGATCAAGGTACCAGTATGATCACCTCAATACAAGTGTGGTCACCACAGTGCCAGTGTGATCATCTAAGTACTAGTGTGGCCACTAAGATACGAGTATGGTTACCTAGGTCAAAGTGCAGTTACTTACATACCTGTATGGTCACTAAGGTCTCATTGTCATCAATGAGGTATCAGTGCTCTCACCAATGTACTAGTTTGGTTACCTAGGTACCAGTGTGGTCACCAAGGTAACTTTATGATCACCAGTGTAGTAGTATGGTCACCTAGGTATCAGTATGATCACCTGGGTACTAATGGTGTAGCAGTGTGCTCACTTATCTACCAGTTTGGTGCAGCCATTATGAATAGAACTGTAGTGAAAGGTGTTCAAATCTTGACCGTCCCATCTGACATAGTATCTATGATATTATCCAGTATCTGTTAAGACAGTTGGATATGATTTGAGGAATATTTGGCAGCTATTTCTCGCAGAATGACCGACCATGTAAAGTAGTTCATGGGTTACAACTGTTGTTGTTTCAGCCAAGGTTGAGTAGAATTATCTTCAGAAGCATCCCAGCTGTTGCCATTACACCAGTATATTAAGAACAACATTATCCACAAAAAGTAGAGCGTGTTATTAGGAAGATTTACTTGCTGTTTTAAGGAAATTGAACAAAATGCTCTGTCATTTGTAATATATGTCAGTCATTAAGTTGTCACAGTTAGAGAACTGTTGCAAATGTGACGAAAAGAACAAGAAACGTTTTTTCAGGACATCAACTGTCCATCAAACATTTCCATTTATCATTCAGCTTGTATATATACGCATGGCCAGCATTAAAGACATTTAAAGTTACCACCTTGTTCCATGTACTTCTTTATACTGTGTTCTTGTCAAATGATATTACAGCCTTCTGAGTAGTCACATTAGATGGAATACAACCTATCCAACTATATATGTATAAGACAGGTACTTGAATAGATTTAATGGTCAATATAAAGATTCTCACCCATTAATGAAAACAAAACAAAAACCAGCCTGCTGGGTGTTAACAACTGTGTAGAAAACTAATATGAAAAAAAAATTGCACAAATGAACCTGGAGAGGGAGTGAGGACTTTCGGAAATTTCACAAGATCCAATCTTTCCCTCACAACCTTCAGGAAAATGGATACATGCTGAAAAAAAAACAAAAAACTCCAACACCCTCCCCTCTCAATTCTTTGGCCTTGGCCTTCAAGAAGGCTATCCACATGCTAGAAATAACAGCCAAATCTCATAAAACTACGATAACATAATGAAAGAAATATGTAATCAATCCACTTACGTTTCTGCAATGATTTTTTTTTTTTTCAGAGTAATTTCCAACAATAATATGACAAAGTAATTCATGTGAAATTAAAGTGTTCTTTTTTATTTATTTATTTTTTTTTGAAAGTTACAAAAAATATGAGTGAAGATACAACAGCAAGCCCTTTTAAAATTTTGAATTTGCGATTTTTGAAAAAAAATTTCCAGAATCGGATTCTCCATAGCCGAAAACGTGGGATTCCGTAAAAAAAAGTCAATATATATCCATTTTCTTGAAAGTTATGAGGGAAAAATCGGATCTTGTGGATTTTCTGAAAGTCCCCCCCCCCCCCTCCAATTCAGGTTCGTTTGCACAAATCTTTGTTTTTGTATTCGTTTAATATCCAGCAAGCTGGGTTTTTTAATGTTTTCGTTAACAGATGAGGATCTTTATATTGGACCGATTTAATTACATTAACGTCAACAAAAGTTCGCGGCTTTGTTGTTTAAGTGAACGAAATTTATAATTTGTGTCACATATCATTAACATTTTTACAAAAGTTCGAGGTTTTTCTGTGCATGTGAATGAAATTTATAATTTGTTTCAGTTATCATTAAACTACAGACCACAGATATTATCGAACAAAAAATTACACCAAGAAAATATACCAGAGGGAATATTGATTCAAGGGAGATAAGCAAGAACAACATTACAGAAGGGAAATAACTCTCCGCTGTAATTTTCAATTCCTGTTTTGGTTGAGGTTCCTTCTAAAACATCTACACAGTCAAAATACTATGATGCTTATTTTATAGAGCTCGAAAGAATGAAATGCAAAGTTGACTTTGATAGGATTTGAACTTGGAGAGTTGAATACCACGTGGCATTTTGTCTAACTATTTTTGTTGATTCACTGGCCTGTTTTTTTAAAGGTTTCGTCATAGCACAATTCCTTAAAATTTGAAGAAAGGAAAAGTTGACTCTGGAAATCACTCCCACAACATGACTGATGCTTAATTTATAAGTTCCAGAGAAATGAAAAACAAAGTGGACTCCCGCAAATGTGGTCTGGCCGCTGGGGTCATGTACGCCCTATGAAAGCATCTTTGGCGCTACTGCTCTATCTACTGCAAGATGAAACTCCGCATCTACAACACATTAGTCCCCTCTGTTCTCCTTTATGGAGCAGAAACGTAACCCCTCTCGAAGTCTCAGGTAAAGAGGATCGACGGCTTCAATAGCAGAGCCCTGAGAACCATTGTAAACATCAAATGATACCATCATGTTTCCAACAAAAAACCGTGTGCGCACACATCACCTGTAGCCTCCCAACTTGTAGCTACCCATTGCATGCACTAGTATGGACATGTCCTCCATTTCCTGCCAGGTCACCCTGCCAAAGATTTACTCTCATTTGATGCAGCAGCTGCAGGCTGGAAGAGGCCTCATGGTAGCCCCCCACACACACACCAGATGGCTGGATGTAATTGGGGAAGATCACCAGAAACTCAACGTCATCTTAGAGGATACAGAGGGGTTGGCACGGGACCGCCACCAATGGAAAACACTGGCAGATCTAGTTGGCTGTACACATGATGACATCTCTGCGATCACTAACTTGAAATGACTCCAACCCTACGAGCAAGAACATGAAGCCAGCCAAACCAACCTCTGCAAGAACGCAGGGCATTTTGTCCACCAAATTCTTCCTTTGTAATACTTTAATATTACTTTTTAAATCCTAACAAGCAATGTTGATAGCAAAACCATTCACTGTGAGTTGTTTTCAATCATGAATTTGAGCTTCTGTCCTTGTAAAAATACTTAACACTTATTGATATCTTTCAAATAACCTGCTGTGATACGAAATATCAGAAATCGTTATAATCACGACTATCCTTGTTCTCTTTGAAATTTCAGCAACCATATCCCAGTGCATATTCACTGTGTGCCCTAAATAGATGTAGTCCTTTACCTCCTCAATATCATCACTTCCCACTTTTATACAGCCTTGTGCTACATCTTCCTACTGCCTGCATCCAAGAAGTAAGATGGAGAGGAGGTTCTGCGAGGTTCCTCACAGGCAAAGAACACAGGTACAAGATTTTCTGGGCAGGAAACGCTGACGGGGTCGGGGGCGTAGGAATACTTCTAGCAGAGAAATGGGTTGATAAGGTAATCAAGGTAGTTAGAGTATGTGACAGAGTACTTAAGATTAGACTAGTGCTTCATCATAGGCTAGCTACTGTCATCTCAGCCTATGCCCCTCAACCGGGGCTACCGGATGGTCTGAAAGACCAATTCTATGACACCCTCTTGCAAACTACCTCGTCAACAAGGGACAGGGACCTTCTCTTTGTGGCTGGTGACTTCAATGGTCATGTCGGACGTCGTGCTGGAGGCTTCCATGGCATACATGGAGGCTATGGCTTCGGTTCCCGCAACAAGGAGGGAACCAGACTGCTGGAGTTCTGTGATGCAACTGATCTTATGGTTTGCAATACCAACTTCAGGAAACCTGCCTGTCACCTAGTCACCTACCGATCCGGCAGACACTCTAGCCAAATCGACTACATCCTTGCCAGAAATAGAGAAAGAGGGAGGCTTATAAATGCCAAAACCCTCCCTGGCGAAGAATGTACACCCCAACACAGATTAGTAGTCAGCGACTTCGAGATCAAGGCAATATGGGTGCCCAGAAGTAGACCGGCTTGGAGGAGAAGGGTATGGAAGCTTAAAGACCCTGCAAATGGACAGAGATTTAGAGACAAGTTACTTGAAGCATTTGATGAAATAGAAGGGGATATAGCATCATACAACATAGAAGACAATTGGAGATTTCTGCGGGACAACCTGTTGAGAGCCACCGACCAGATTTGTGGCTGGTGTAAAGTCCCCTCTCGACCCAGAGTAACGTGGTGGTGGAACAAGGAGGTAGACAGGGCTATTAGACAAGAGAAACAGGCTTGGAAGAACGGTGGTAGCAGGGAATTGTACCAATCTGCCAGAAGGGAAGCTAGGCAACAGGTTTATTTAGCCAGAGGGGAAGCAGATAAGAAAAGATTTGCCAATGTTCTGCGCCGTACGGACCAAAGACTCGAGGTATTTCGTGTTGCAAGACAGTGTAGGAGAGAGAATAGTGATGTCGTAGGAGAGAAATGTGTTCACATGGATGATGGTATGCTTGCACTAAATGAGGCTGCAAAGAAAGAGGTCTGGAGATGCCACTACGATAGATTGCTTAATAAAGAGAATGAATGGGAGAAAGAGAGTCTGCCGTATGTCGACCCAACAGAGGGACCAGCTATCCGAGTTGACAGTACCAGGGTAGATAAAGCAATTAAGAGTATGAAGACAGGGAAAACCCCCGGCCCATCAGGAATCACTGCAGAGATGCTCAAAATATCTGGCAGTGTTGGCTACAGCCTAGTCACCCGTATTACGAACCAGGTGATACACGAAGGAGTCCTACCCAATGACTGGTGTAGCAGCACCATAGTCAACTGTTACAAAGGTAAAGGTGACGCTTTAGATACAAATAATTACAGAGGCATCAAGCTGTTAGATCAGGTTATGAAAGTTACGGAGAGGGTCATAGCCCAACTAATTAGGGAGCGAATCAATTTAGATGAGATGCAGTTTGGGTTCGTGCCAGGTAAAAGCACTACTGATGCCATATTTCTAGTAAGACAGCTGCAGGAGAAATACCTAGCCAAGGATAAACCTCTGTACCTCGCCTTCGTTGACATGGAGAAAGCCTTTGACAGGGTCCCCCGATCCCTTATCTGGTGGTCAATGAGGAAACTTGGGATAGAAGAATGGTTAGTGAGAGCTGTGCGAGCCATGTACAGAGATGCTGCCAGTAAGGTGAGGGTTGGAAATGAGTACAGTAATGAATTCCGGGTAGAGGTAGGGGTCCACCAAGGTTCCATCCTCAGCCCCCTCCTATTTATCATAGTCCTCCAGGCGATCACAGAGGAATTCAAGACAAGTTGCCCCTGGGAGCTCCTCTATGCTGATGACCCTGCACTAATTGTGGAGTCACTATCAGAATTAGAGAAGTTCCAGGTGTGGAAGCAAGGACTAGAATCGAAGGGCCTTAGAGTCAACCTAGCAAAACCAAAATCCTAATAAGTAGGAAGGTAGATAAAACACAAACCACTTCAGGTAGATGGCTCTGCTCAGTAGGTAGAAAAGGAGTAGGTAGTAACTCTATAAGATGTACCCGGTGCAAGCTATGGACACATAAGATGTGCAGCAATATCAAAGGCAGATTAACTACGAAGTTAGTTTTTGTATGTGGCAGATGCTCAGGTGCAATAAACACTGTAAACAAACAGGAAACAACTTCTATCTCATTCCAGGGAGAAAAACTAGAGGTAGTCGATAGCTTCCGCTATCTGGGTGACCAAGTTAGTAGTGGGGGTGGGTGCGCTGAAAGTGTAGCTGCTAGAATAAGAATAGCCTGGGCCAAGTTTAGAGAGCTCTTACCTCTGCTGGCGACAAAGGGACTCTCACTCAGAGTAAAAGGCAGACTGTATGACGCATGTGTACGAACAACCATGCTACATGGAAGTGAAACATGGGCTGTGACTGCTGAGGACATGCGTAAGCTCACAAGGAATGAAGCCAGTATGCTCCGCTGGATGTGTAATGTCAATGTGCATAGCCGTCAGAGTGTAAGTATCTTGAGAGAAAAGCTGAACACAAGAAGCATCAGCTGTGGTGTGCAAGAGAGATGATTGCGCTGGTATGGACATGTGAGAATGAATGAGGATAGCTGCGTGAAAAAGTGCCACACCCTAACAGTTGAGGGAACCCGTGGAAGAGGTAGGCCCAGGAAGACTTGGGCTGAGGTGGTGAGGCAAGACCTTCGAACATTGGGCCTCACCGTGGCGATGACTACTGACCCAGACCTTTGGAAATGTGCTGTACGTGAGAAGACCCGGCAAGCCAAGTGAGATCGTTGCCAGGGCCCCTGGACTGGCTCTTGTGCAGGTGGCACATAAGATGCACCATTTTGAGTGTGACCGTTGCCAGTACCGCCTGACTGGCCTTCGTAGGGTTTTCGAGTGAGATCGTTGCCAGTGCCCCTGGACTGGCTCTTGTGCGGGTGGCACATAAAAGACACCATTTCGAGCGTGGCAGTTGCCAGTACCGCCTGACTGGCCTTCGTGTGGGTGACACGTAAAAGCACCCACTACACACTCTGAGTGGTTGGCGTTAGGAAGGGCATCCAGCTGTAGAAACTCGGCCAAATTAGATTGGAGCCTGGTGTAGCCATCCGGTTGCACCAGTCCTCAGTCAAATCGTCCAACCCATGCTAGCATGGAAAGCGGATGTTAAACGATGATGATGTGGTTCATTTTAAGACCTACTGCTAAGCTCTGAGTGTTCAGCTCTGTCAGCATGGTCAGCAGTTGCTCTGTGGTTTCAATGATGAGTACAATGTCATCTGCGAATTGGAGGTGTGTTGATGTTCATGCCTCCTGTCCAGTCGATGTCCTTAATGATTATTTCTAAACATTCAGTAAAGAACTTTGGAGAGATAGTATCCCCTTGCTTGACACCCTTCTCAGTTAGGACCCTTATTGGTGATGATGGCAGAGCTATATCCGTTGTGCATCAAGAGTTTGCATCTTTGAGCAGTTTGATGTATTGTGTGTTGACACTGCATTTCAAGAGATTTTAACACTGCATTCTTCTCAATGCTATCGAAAGCCTTTTCATAATCAACAAAAGTGATACACAGAGGAAGTTTGTATTCATTCACTCATTCTATGAGCTGTGTTAGAGTGAATATGTGATCTATCGTACTATAGTTCTTACAGAAACTGGCTTGCTCTCTCAGTCATTGGTTGTGGAGGTGTTTTGATAGGATGGTGACTATGATGTTTATAAACAGCTTATAGAGGTAAGACAAGAGGCAGATGGGGCGATAGTTTATAAAATTTCTTTATCACACTTCTTATAAAGCAGGATGATGGTATTTGATACTTTCCACTACCTGCCTCTTTCAGATAGTGATTGAAATGTAGAAATAGAATTCTCCACATCTTAACATCTCTGTTGTGATACTCTCTTTCCCAGGAACTTTGTCTGTTTTCATCAGTTTGAAGGTATTTTCAATTTCACTGATCAGAACAGATGAGACTTCTTCCAACATTTGTGGCAGTATGGGATTGAGCTTTACTGATGATTTAAAAAGGTTGGTGTAGAAGGTTTTGCATACCTTTCCCATCCCCACTTTGTCTGTCACCGTGAGTCTATCCTTGTTCTTAAACACTGTTACTTCTGACCTATAAAGCATCAGCCCTCTCCAGTATCTTTTTAAACTTTTCCACTTCCTCTTCATTTTCTTTTTTTCTAGCATTTTCTTTGTCTCTCCTAAGATTCTTCCCAGGCTTACAGTTTTTTGCTTTCCTTATACAGCTTTTAGTTTTCTGGACAAGCAAATTGCAGTCCTCATCAAGCTCTTTTAGTTGACTCCAAATTTCTTTCTTGATAGCTTCCTGTAACTATTTCACATCAAAGGCCTTGGCATGCTGATTCTTCATTGAGATATGCAGAACCTTTTTCTCTCTGATTTCATTGATCATGATCATTGCCAGTAGCAAGCAATATCACTACCTGTGTTGAATGGATATAATTTTCTTCAAGAAATAACTTGACTTCCAGATCACTAATATTGAATGTCTTTAGAAGACATATTCTTAAACTCATGATTACCTGAGTGTGTGTATGTTTGTATATGTGTGAGTGTTTATCATGTCTTACAACTGTTTGTCTTTCTACCTCTCTATCCGTCCATCTGTCTCTTTCTGTCTTTTATGCTTTTCACCTATCCATATATTTACCATACTCTCTCACTCTCTCTCACTGCATATGACGATGTACTTCTTTCTATCTGTTTATCGTGTCTCTTTGTCTTTCATGCATTTCTCATTGTAAAGTTCCCCCTCTATATATATATTTGCTACACTTTCACACTCTCTCTCTCTCTCTGTATATGCATGCTGCTCCCCCCCTCACTTGATATGACATGAAATGCAAGTTAGTCACAGTGGACAAGAGGACAATATGTGTATGTTTGTCACATCTGTCTCTGCCCTTCTCCCTATTTATCTATCAGTCACACAATGTCTTTTATGCTTTTCTCATGGTAAACTTTTCCTTTCGCTGTATATATTTACTACACTCTCTATCTCACTCTGTCTCTGTGTATGTACCTTTCATGCTGAGTGTGTGTATGTTTGTATATGTATGTGTGTGTGTATGCATGTGTGTATCAGTGCTCATATGTGTGTCTAAGAGTATGTGTGGTCATCCAATAAGTTCTGTCTGAATTTTGAATAAAGAAAACAAGTGATCAAATGTTATATTTAATTGAAATTTAATCATCAATGTACTTTCCCTGATTATCTATGACTTCCTTCCATCTATTTACAAGCTTTTAAATCCCATCAATGTAAAACTCTTTTGGTTTCAAAGCAAACAACTTTGAAATGTCAGTTTCGACTTCCTCCTGGCTTGCGAAAGTTATGTCCCCAAAATGATTCTGTAAACTACGAAACAAATGGTAGTCTGAAGGAGCAAGGTCGGGAGAATAAGGTGAATGAGGAACTTTTTCCCAACCAAGCTCCTCGATCTTCTGTGATGTGATCTTTGCAGTGTGGAGTCACGCATTGTCCTGATGAAACATCACTCCTTTTTGATTCACTAAAGTGGGTCTTTTTTTCTCCAAAGCTTGGTTCAAATGCTCTAATAGCTGACAGTAGACTTGAGCATTGATTGTTGCATTAGGTGGTAATAATTCAAAGTGAATTACTCCTTTGCAATCCCACGAGATAGAGTGAAGAACCTTTTTTCCAAGAAGTTCCCTTCTCAGTTGTGGTTGAGCTTTTTCCTTTTTACCAAGCCACTGTTTACGACGTTTAACATTTTGATAGAAGATCCATTTTTCATCACCAGTCACAAGTCTATCCAAAAAGGGTGAAATGAGTTTGCGAGAATGGAGAGAACAGAAGATGTCAACTCAGGATTTGCAGTTGCTTTCAGACAATTCATGAGGCACCCATTTTTCAAGTTTAGGAACCTTTCCAAGTTATTGAAGATGATGAACAGTTGTATGGTTTTAACTAAGCTTTATTGCCAATTCTTCAACTGATAATGCAGGATTTTCTTCAAGTAATGTCTCAAGGAGCTTATCATCAAACTAAACTGGACGTCCTGTTTGATCTTCATCGTCAAGGCTGAAATCTCCACTTCTGAATATTGCAAACCATCTTCTGCAAGTTATACTATTAAATTTCATTCAATTTTAAAAAACGTAAAATCGGACAGAACTTATGGGATGACCTGGTATATATAGGAAGGTGCATTTTACACTATGCCCATTGCATGTATACCATTTGAAAATAACAGGTCAGTATCTATTTTCCTTACATACACAAATAAAAAATTCATCATTATTGGTCAAATTGATGAACTATGTTCATTTCATAGCATCCTTACTGTAAGAACTAAAGCATTGCAATGCAAAAAGGATGAAAGATTGTATTTGGGTAGTGTGGTCCAGGTACAAATAGCAAGTCTGTTCAGAGAAATTTAGATTGTATTCATGCATGTCAGTATTATTAATCCAACCCCCAAAAAGTGATTTCTAGATAGTGAGTATTGAAATGCCCAGTCAATCCAAGGCCACTTTTGCTCACACCCTATGGAAATCTTGAGTAGTTTTCCTGTTAACAGCTTTGTCGAGCAGTGAATGCCTGACAACATTCTTGATGCCAAAAACCCTATTTTGGTCTACATTTGACTCATGACTGCATATCGGTCAGCAGAAAAACTTGTCATAGGAAGGACGCCTATACCAATTCACCCTCATTTATTTTGCTGTTGTTCACACAATCACAAGGATTTAGATATTTCTGTAGGTGTGTCAGCCTCAACATGTGGCAACACATCAAGGACAACCTCCCAAGATCACCACAGAGTGGGTGTTGACAAGATGGATTCTCTGACCACTGGAACCTGACCTGTCCATAAAAATTGACAAAACAAGCATTCCAATCTGGTCAGAGTTTTCTAGGGACAAGTTATGATGGCTAGAAGGTACTGTACTACCAAGGCAATGTATGTATTCACTACTTCTACCCAGCCTTTCAGAGACAGCTTCCTTTCTGCTCATTTCTGGATGAAATTGGCCACTCTGACCATGGTCTCTTCCTAGTTCCTATCCATCTGGAGATCTGGTTCAAACCAGATTCTGAGCACTTTCACCATACTTTCCATCCAATGACAGAAATTGCTGCTAGTCAACATGGACTTGCCTCTCTGAGAGCCTAGTTGCAAACCCACTGATTTGTCCTGGTTTATGTGTGCACCTGTACATACCTGATATTCTTTTAGTTGGTTGTTTCTATATCAGAAAAGTCAGACACCATGACAGTGATGTCATCAGCATATTCAGGCTCTCCTGTGACCTAGTTCCAATGGAATACCCATCAAACACTCCGGCCTTCATGGTAAAAGTTGTAATGCTAAAACATATAAAAGCAGGGAGGGGAAAGCATCCTTGGCAGACCAACTGTTCAATACTGAAAGGTTCTAAGAGGTGGCTATTTAATTTAACCACCAAACAGATGCCACTGTATGTTGTGGTGATTCAGCCTCTGGAGATGGAAATGAAACTGACAGCATTTTGGACAGCCACCAGATAGTGATAATTCATCCTATCAAATGCCTTGGGCTGATCCAAATTGACCAGTGCTCCTCCAAAGCTAGATCTATTCCTAATCTGTTCTATAATGTATCATATGAGATGGAGGTTGTGTGGATTGCACATCCCTGACTACACTATCGACAAGCACCAGCCTCTAGGTGAGCATCTTAGCTAAGATCTGTAACTCAGTGTTTCAGTTACGTCCCCTTTGTTTGGATCCTTCCTCAGCAGAATCACCACTCCCTGGTTCACATGACTGGTAATGCTCCCAGTCTGTTGCCAGGTGCAGTAGATGGCTGCCAAGACAGGAGCAAATAAGTCAGACATGTGGAAATATAGTTTATAGGGCAGACCATCCAATCCTGGTGGTTTACAACCAACACAGTAGCTCAGTACATCTGCCACTTCCTCTGCTGAAATCAGCTTCTTGCAATACTCAATCTCCCTGTCCAACAAACATGGCATACCATTGAGGCAGGTCGCAAAGCCTGCTTTATCAAGTACTAGCAGAGATACCCGGCGTTGCCCGTGTTACATGCAATTGAAGAATGAGACTTTTCTGTTATATTTTCTTTAAGTAACTAGAATACTTAAGTTATGGTATTTAGAATATTAATTCTGATTCTTTCATCCAAGAAATTTGGAATTGTGTAAATGTATGAATTTTAAACATATACACACACACAGAAAATCTGCCTTTTATAGATAAGATACCGCTCCTCAAAAAGAGGTCAGTGAAGTACTGCTGAAACACTGCACTCGTCTGTTTGTAATTGGAGAATACATGGCCACTACAATCCATCACAAACCGAATTCTAGATTTGAGCTGTTGGTTGGGCCAGGTGCCTCCACAACCTGGGCCCAACCAACAGCTTTACAGCCTTTGTATTTCAGTGCACACACCCTAGTTTGGACAATGCAACCTTTGTGTTTCATGTTGAAGAAATGGTCAAGTGCCATTTTCACTGCTAGCATGTCATTTGCTATCCCTCTTCTAAGCTACTAACTAGTTTATTTTCTATTCCTTTGTTTTCTAAAGCAGTCTCTTTATTAAAACTAACTGATGCCTCTCTGATTTTCCTTTCTAAGAAAAGCCACCATCTGTTGTTGATGATGGCTCCTGTCAATTCCTGCTTAACTAGTCTATTTATATTAATAGTTATCGCCAAGTCAACATGGCAGTCCAAAAATACAGACGGTCAGTAGCGACGCCTGCTGGGTTCAGCTGCTCTGCATTGACAAGGGGCAATACCCCGAAACTAGTCTGCAGATGCCAAACCAGCAAGGGGAAGCTGCTGACCTCCCCTGTTCGAAGGTTATAAAGGACACAGGTTCGTGTGTCACATAGCTAGCTAGAGGCGATGGCCTCTTGGAGCTAATCAACGGCAGCATTCGTCCTATTTTTTGGACTGCCATGTTAGCTTGGCGATAACTATTAATATCCAGTACCACTGCCGTAGTCTCCTTTAGAGAGACTTAGAAATATTAATATCTCTAGTCTATTTATCTGATCCCAGAAATCTTCCCATGCTGGAAATGACATGTTCACCTTCCTTGTAACTGGGACCTTGTCTAATTATCTTTTTTAAATTGACTGTAAAGATCCTGAATTTGTGATCTGAATAGCCAACAATCTGAAACTGTGGGCAACTTATACTATGCCTGTCTGCTAGCCTAATAAAAACTTTATCTAATTATGATCTGGATGGTTTATTGCGATTTGACTAGGTCCACATTGGTGTATTTGGGAAATCGAGGCAAAGCCTGTCATACAGTTGTAAATGCTTGAGAAGGTTTGCAGGGCTTTTGCACCCCACCCTCCTGTCAGCTACACCCACATAATCTTTGCTTGCATCCAAGATCCTATTCGAGTCATCCACTAACACTAATGAGCAAGATGTTCCTAGGAAGGTCTCTAGATGTTCAAAGAAATCTGGCTGTTGGAGCATAGACTGCCACTAGTCTGAAGGTTCCATCATTACTTTCCTTGCTGCTAATGTCTTAGATTACCAACCTGGTTTAGGTAAACAGTACTCACCTTCATTTCAAGGCCTTTTCAAAACAGCACTATGGTGCCATTTGATCCAGGCTAACCAGAGGAGGCATAACCCTCATAGTCGTCCAGTAGTAGAGCAAGTGATTGCGTTTTGGAAATCCTGGTCTCATTAATGGCTGCTGCATTCAGAAATAGTGACCTGAGGTCATTGTGCAGATGACTCTGCTTCCACACTACCCTCAGGCCATGAGCATTTATACAACCTATTTTTAGAATTGCCATTCTAGGTGGAGGGAAAGAAACAAATGAGGAATCTGTCACTTAACCTTGTCTTGGGTTGGTCTTTTTCAGGGTCTTTGAATGGACCTTTCAATATCCTTTTGTTCTTATAAGCTTTTGAAAACTCCCACATCATGCAGGAAACATTTCCTCAAAATACAATACATTCTTATCAGAACCCTCCCATCAGCAGTTTTGGAAGTGGTGAAAGTATCAAGACCCTTGCCTGTTGTCAAAATTTTGTCTTTATTAGAGTCTACAAATTCCACCAATTTTGCATTTTCGTTCTGTAGAACTGTGCAATTGAAAAGCTTGTGTGTGAGATGTTCTAATTGTTTCAGCTAGATTCCCATAAACTTTTTGGATTTATGGGTTACATCAGTATTTTCACCCTCTCTCCCACTTTTTCTTTTTGAAGGTTGCTCAACAATCACTCACTTGGATGCTTTTGTCTCATCCAAGACCCCTTCTATATCCAAGGAGTCACTAAGATTTCTGTTTGTTTCTTTAATCTGCTCCTGTTTGTCAATGTAGTTGCTGATGTTTTCCTCTTGGGATGGATTTAGCATTGGGAACAGTGGTGCAGAGTGAGGCACTTCTTTTGACTTCTCCACAGTGGGGCAGAAATCTTTTAGGTGATCAGTTTTTCCACAAATTTAACATCTGGGTTTCCTACTCTCCATGACTACCTGCATCTGCTTGCACTCTTCAAAACAGAAATAAATCTGGGATACTATGAACTTCTTCCAGAGAAATCAAGGCCTGGAACTTCTTTGACATTTCTGTTCTGTTTTGTTAGGAGTTAGTTTTCATACTTATTATATTTCCATGCTCTTCTAGCATGGCTATTATTCTGGCCTGGTCCCTATGAGGAGGTATGGTTGAGATCCTGACTTTGGTCATCAGTAACCAAAGTCCTTTATATAAGGGGATCATCACAGACTGCTCAGAGGAGCAGGTCATTGTAGCCATCCTATGCACTCCTTCATTGCTGCAGGTAGCTACCACAGTCCCATATTGCCTTCTTTGGCAAATATACACTAAGGAAGGCTACACTTCTTCCAGACATTTTTCTGTTTTGTCTGGAGAAGTGGACTGTGGATTTCTTTCTGAGTGATTGAATATTGTTCTTTTCTTGGTGCAAATCATTTCCTCTTCTGGGAGTACCATGATACCAGGTTGGATGATGTCTTTCTGATATTTTTTAATGACCTCCATTTTCTCTTGCAGTGAATGAATGGGTGATCCACTTATTTGTAATATTTGTGAAAGATATTATTCCCTTTGCCTGTGTTTTATCATTACTGTTGTAATGACCAGCACCATTGTTGATTCTGTTACTACTGATGATAAATATACTGCTATTGTTGTTGTTGATTTTGTTACTATTATTGTTGGAGTTGTCATGGGTCATGCTGGTGTTTTGCTGTTGACGTTGTTGATGGTATTGGTGGTGATGTTATTGTTTGTTAATTGTTTTTTTTTTGTTAAAATCAATGGCTGCCTACTATGACTGGGTTTGTTATTAGCACAAGGAAGTTAATACATTTTCTCTAATGATCACTCCTCTATTTAAACTTGCACTGGCCATCTTGGGAAAAAAAATTAATTGAAAATATATATATCTGAAAAAGTTTTCAGAATGGATGTTTCACTTGTTCTGTAATTTGAAATGGGGTGAAACTTTTTCAGAAGACTCCTTGATACATCTACAAATGAATTCTTACAATTTTAGTGACTGAAAATGGCAAAAGAAAAGCAAGTTTAGAAAAAATTCACCAGTGATGTTTCAAGCGTGGATTCTATGTGTGATCCCATTAATAATAATTATAATAATAATGATAATGATAATAACAATAATAATAATATTCCTTTCTGCTATAGGCACAAGACCTGAAATTTTGGGGGAGGGGGATAGTCAATTATATCAACCCCCAGTGTTTATTTCATTGACCTTGAAAGGATGAAAGGCAAAGTTGACCTCAGTGGAATTTGAACTCAAATTGTAAAGATGAGTGAAATGCCATTAAGCATTTGCCCAATGTTCTAAGTGCAGACACGACAAGGTAGTATAAAACCTTCACTGGCTACTATGCCAGAAGTATGGATATGAGGTAACGGGTACTTGGTATCAACATACACTGGAAAAGGAAATGGATGAAAATGGAAAGGCAAAAATCCTCTGGGACTTTGACTTCCAGACAGACAAGGTGTTAGAGAACTGAAGGCCAGACATAGTAACCTTTAGGAGGGGAAAACAAGAGTGCCTAATAATCAACATGGCAGTGTCAGGAGATCAAAATATTATCATGAAAGAGAAAAGATTGATAAATATGGAGACCTGAGAATTGAGATTGCCAAGATGTGGCAGCTACGAGAGTCAAACATAAACGTTGTCCCTGTTGTCATTGGAGCATTGGGTTCAATAGCACCCAACTTGAAGAACATCTGGAAACTTTAGAAATACCCTACAATCCAGGTGTATTGCAAGAACTGGCATTACTTGGAACTGCATGCATATTGCATAAAGTACTGTTTGTCTGAAGTCCTTGTAACTTGACAGACAGTACAAACCCCCAGTAGACACAATATCTTCAATTAACAACATCGCAATACTGGATACTGTGTAATATCTTATATAATAATAATAATAATAATAATAATTCATTCTACTAGAGGCATAAGACCTGAAATTTTGGGAGAGCGGGCTAGTCAACTACATCAATCTCAGTGCTCAACTGGTACTTATTTTATCAACCCCAAAAGGATGAAAGACAAAGTCAACCTCAACAGAGTATGAACTCAGAAAGCAAAGATGGGTGAAATGCCACTAAGCAGTTTGTGTAGTGCAGTAGCAATTTTGGTAGCATGTTGTCCAAATAATAATAATGATGATAAGAGGTCTGTTATCAATAGAAGACTTCATGGAAATGGTAGGACATGATATAGAAGAGTATCAAAGAAATAGCACAGAAAAGCTGATTTCAGCTGCCAGAGGGAAGAAACTGTGGAGACCATGAGAGAATACAAGAGCAAGAAAGAAATAAGCTGCAAGCCATCTCAAACAAATGTGGAATATTGCAGCAGATGAATCTTGGTTATGGTTGAAGAATGGAGAACTAAAGAAAGCCAGTCATTCATTACATATGAATGTCATTAACACAAGAATATACAGTATCATGGATAGTGCTAAGTGCAGAATGTGTAACAAGAAAGATGAGTCTGTTGTGCACATAATGAGTACTTGTAGTCCTTTGATACAGAAAGACTATAAACGCAGACATGATTGCATAACCAAAGCACTACATTGGGGACATATTACATGAAAGGGGTTTTGATGTAAGCAAAAAATGGTACCATCACCAGCTGGAGAGTATGACAGACAAAGGTCAGTTTAGTCTTATGGGGCTTTACTGTACAGACTGATAATGAGATTTGAGCAAGATGATAAGATTTTATCATTTTTGATAAGGTGTCGAAAGAGTGTATCGTCATCATAGATGTAGCTGTGTCTGCTGATGAATGTAATGATTGAAGAATAGGGGAAAATAGAAAATACCAAGACTTAGCAAGGGAAATGTGAAAACTGTTGAGAGTTTCTGCAAGAGTAATCCTGGTAGTTATAAGTGCCCTAGGTATCGTTATAAACAGACTTGATGGTTTCTCTCATGAGATTAGAGTAACTCCAAGAATTGCATTTATAAAAAGATCTGTTCTATTAGGAAGAGTGCTACCCTGTATTCTACAAGAATCTAAGGAAAGATTGAGATTTGAGGAGACTTGTTACCAAACCTCAAGGAAACATCTATGTTGACTAAAATAGGTTGTAATAGCTTTATAATAATAATAATAAGGAAATGCTCCACGCTGAATAACAACATGGATGTGCTACACTGGGCTCTCCATACAAGAACAAATCTAATCTAATAACATCGATGGAATGGGATAAAAGAACCTGTGAAAGATTTGAAGGAAACGGCTTTTTAATGAAAATAATTACAATAATGAAATTTTACTATCATACAAAACACAGTTTCTCCCATGCACCATGTCTCAGTGAAACATTTGTGAAAGACATGCGAAATCAATATCAGAAAGTTTATAAATTATAAAATATAAATGGAACAAAACAGTTAGTATGTAAATTGATTAATTACGCATACACTCGAATGTCTATACAATCATATATACATTTTAATACCCAATAGGACTACACATACATCCCAATGTTTACACAACTACGTGAAATTTACAGGACACACAGACGCATATGAAAGCACGTCACAAACGAAGCAAAGAAATAACAAAACAATTTTTAAAAAATTTTTCAAACTAATATAGACATGGTCCCGGGTTCAGTCCCACTGCGTGGCATCTTGGGCAAGTGTCTTCTACTATAGCCTCGGGCCGACCAAAGCCTTGTGAGTGGATTTGGTAGACGGAAACTGAAAGAAGCCTGTCGTATATATGTATATATATATGTATGTGTGTATGTGTTTGTATGTCTGTGTTTGTCCCCCCCCCCAACATCGCTTGACAACCGATGCTGGTGTGTTTATGTCCCCGTAACTTAGCGGTTCGGCAAAAGAGACCGATAGAATAAGTACTAGGCTTACAAAGAATAAGTCCTGGGGTCAATTTGCTCGACTAAAGGCGGTGCTCCAGCATGGCCACAGTCAAAAGACTGAAACTAGTAAAAGAGTATAAAAGAGAGTGAACAAAACAAAAAAATGGCAATCTTTCGTTTTGACTCGACTTCTGTCAACATACTACTCGGTAATTTCCGTGAGCACGTGTTGTCTTGTCAACTATCAGTTGACATATTGAAGTGGAAAGAGAAAGCTAATGGGTTGTGTACGTGCGAGCTTGTTCCTGTGTGTGTGCTTATTCTTGTGTGTATGCATGCTTATTCCTCTGTGTATGTGTGTGTGCTTGTTCTGTTTTTATGTATTTACATGTTGTGGAATGTAGATATAACAAAATTACATCAACAATGTCGCATTTTAAACTTACACAGAAACAAGCATGCAGATACACACACAGAGGAACAAGCATGCATACGCACACACACACAGGAACAAGCATGTACGCACGTACAACCCATTAGCTTTCTCTTTCCACTTCGATATATCAACTGACAGTTGACCAGACAACACGTGCTCTGAAAGGGAGATAATAAAGTTCTTTAGGCCTATCATGCCATGTATTTCCTCACAAATAAATCTAATACTGAACAAACCTACCTAAACTGGAGACAGAAGCCCCTTGAAGTAAGATCCTACATAGACAGTAACAAACTTGCCTACGTCAAAAAGAAATTACTAAATGAATTATAGATTGATCAAATTAAGCAGTCATAAAGGGATAAAAGAACAAAGTTGCAGCTAGAGAAGATATTACTGAGGAAGTAATTAGACCAACTCAGATCTGATGAAAGTGCAGTAATGATAGAAAGAGTTAATGTGACTGATAAACAAAGTGAAATACTCTCTGAACCAACCGTAAACACCAAGGCAGATGAAGATCAAATAGATGAAGAAAGTCACACAGAAATTGATCTAACTGAAGTAGATGATCTAAAAAGTCAAATCATGATTGAATGGATGAAAATTAAAGAAACCAGTATTAATGAACATGACACTCTCCCAAAAATTCGCAACTCTAACCAAAACCTGAAAGTAATTGGTAAAATCCACCTTGCACTTAAGGATATAATTTCAGTTAATGATGTTGATATTACAGATCTCAACCACTTGTACTATGCATCTGCGTAGATTTCAACAATTCTATGTGGTGAAAAGATTAGAAAATGACAACATTCCCACAAAAGGCCTACTTGGCAAGAGCGTATTCAGCTCCAAATTCAGTCGGACATAGAATGGTTAAAAAAACCTTAAGTTTGACAAGACTATCAAACCAACAAAAATCTGAAAATTAAAGAAAAAGTATTACCATACTCGACATTGATACCACCATAGACACTATCAAGCTAAAGCTGCCTGCATAGCACAGTATGAAAGGACAACATGTTCAAAAATAACCCAAAAAATTTTTACAAGAAGATAGGAAAAATACCAGTTACAGTCTGTCCTATGAAAGAAAGAAGTGCAGGAATTTTAGAATAAAATTTGGGCAGAAGGCAAAACACACAATAAAAAGGTCCCTTGGATTGATAGAATATCTACTAACTTAGATTCCTTAGAAGAGCAAAAGTGGGAGAATATCAAGGTAGAGGATGTAAGATCTGCTCTCAGGAAGTCAAGCAAATAGACGTCGCCAAGAAAAGATAAAATTCCTAACATCTGGCTGAATGCCTTCCCAGAGAGTCATGAACTGCTAACAACACTTTACAACAATGTTTTGCAACAACCTAGTATGATTCCCTCTTGGCTAGTTAATGTTGTTACATTCCTTCTTCCAAAAAATGAAGAAACAAATGAACCAAAAAATTATAGACCCATAATCTGCTTAACAACAATGTATAAAATACTAACATCTCGACTGAATATACCTATAGTTTTTAAATAGAAAGTGGCATATTCCCTAATGAGCAAAAAGGATGTAAATGTGGGTCTTATGGTTGTAAAGATAAGCTACTTGTCAATAAAATGATCTTGGAAGATTGTCATAAACAACACAAAAACTTGTCAATAGCCTGGATTGACTATAGAAAAAGCCTTTGATTGTCTACCACATAACTGGATTAAGAAATGTCTGGTAATGTATAAAATAACACCGACTCTATGAAACTTCTTGTCTGTGAGTATGAGATCATAGAGAGTCACACTGACTTTGAACAGTGACAATGAATCTCTCAATGCTGGAGATGTAAGAATTTCATGTGGTATTTTCTAGGGTGACTCTCTATCACCACTCCTCTTTTGTCTAGCCTTGATACCTCTCTCGAAATTGCTGATGTACAATATGGCTATAAAATGTTTCATAAAAATATAAATCATCTCTTTTACATGGATGATTTAAATCTCTTTGCAAAAACAACTACAGGGTTTACTAGCAATCATTAAACAATTCAGTGATGATATCAGGATGCAATTTGGCCTTGATAAATGTGCAAAAGCTACCTTTATCAAAGGAAAAATCATAGAAACATCCAACATTAATCTTGACCAACAGAATGTCATAAAGGAGATAGTACCAGTGGAGAGCTACAAATACCTAGAGGTATTTGAAGGTGAGAGAATCAGACATTTAATGATGAGGGAAAGGATCAGAAGAGAATGTTATCGCAGGGTAAGGGCAATACTCAAGACAGAGCTGAATGCAAGAAACAGGATCAAAGCGATCAATACGTTAGCCATACCAGTCATGACTTAGAGTTTCAATATCATTAACTGCTCAATTATTGAAATCTGTAATCTTGACAGAAAAATACGACAACTGCAGATATAGAATGACTTTACCTGCCAAGAAAAGAGGGTAGCCACGGACTTTTACAACTGGAATTAACAATGCAGATTGCCACAATTGGCTTAAATACCTACCTGAAAATCTCTGATAACTGGATGTTAAAACTTGTCTTAAAGCACAAAAACAAGAAAACATCATACTCAGCAACTAAACAGGCAAAGGAATATCTAAGTGAATTCCAAATACAACAAATCTCAAAATTAGACGTACTGGAAACACGCACAGAAAAAGCTAAGCGTATGAAAACCCATGCTAAAACTGCTTCCTTAGATATTCTTACTGATAAATGGCAAGAAAAACCTCTCAATGGTAAATACCCAAAGAGAATTAATAATACCGATGTTGATAAAGCCCTTACCTATCAATGGTTAGTGTCTTCTGGCTTAAAATCAGAAACAGAAGGTATTATCATAGTAGCCAAAGATCAATACCTACCTACAAGGAGCTACCAGGCCAACGTATTAAAGAATGGCAGTAGCCCAACATGTTGAGTATGTAAGTAACAAAATGAAACCATTGACTATGTTGGCTCCATGTGCAGTCTTCTTGTGCCTACAGAGTATCTCAACAGGCATGATAAACCAGCACAATATATTCACTGGGTAATTTGCAAAAACTTGGACCTGCCCTATGATAAAAATTGGTGGGAACACAAACCACCTCCAGTGCTTGAAAATGACCACATCTCACTCATCTGGAACTTCACCGTTCAAACTGACAGAGAGATAGATGCGAATAGGCCAGACATTATATTGAAAGACTTCAGACAAAAATCATGCCTCCTCATTGATATGACTGTCCCAATTGACATAAATGTATCTGTCAAGACCTACCAAAAACTGAGCAAGTATAAAGATCTTGAAATAGAAATTGGCAAAATGTGGAACCTGAAGACTAAAACAATACCTGTTGTCATAGGTACTCTAGGAATGATAACAAAAGGGGCTGATTTCTACCTAGCTCAGATACCAGGAAACCTCAAAATAGCAGAAATTCAAAAGATAGTGTTCATTGGAACTGCCCATTTTATGTAAGACATAAAATACTGTCTATATAATCTCAAATTTTCAAACAAGCTTATAATTTCTTATGTTTTCTTAAACATTCTCAAGAACAATACTTTGTGCAAAACCAAATATATGGCACCCTAAGCATAACATCAACTTGAACATCTAACTTGTTGTCTCTTGAGGTCTCTGAGCAAGACTTGGAGTCATCTTGTACAAATACAAAGCAAAAGTCAAATATATAATAATAACAAGAACACTCAGAGAGTGCAAACCTCTGCCAAGGCAACACCAGAATATCTGAAATAAACTCAACTGATCTCACAAATAAGAATACTAAAAATGAACCCTACCGCTCTCAAAAATTAAGTTTAAAAAGAGGAAAAGTAATCCAGAATCCTTGTCCGGTACCCAATCAATCCAAAAATCTAATCAATTTGTACCAGTCATGAGGCCAAAAATCCCTGAAAGTTTCATCTGAATCCATCCAGCAGTTCTTGAGATATCTTGTCCGCAAATAAACAAATGCAACTGAAAATAATACCTCCACTTTCGCTAAGGGGGAGGTAATAGTAACTAGCAGGACCCATGTAAATTCCATGGTGTAAGTCAGCATATTTGAAAACATTAATATTTTAAACGCAAGCAAGGAGTTTCAAAACATTCTTTTGAAATCCTGCCATTTAATCAAAACTGTACTTTCAAATATAATAGCTAAATAGATAGATAGAAACCACACCTATTTCCAAGCAAGGTAATATTTCCCCATAGCCAGGCAGGTTCTAGAAGACTACTGGAAATGAATGACATTACTTGTATGACACCTGTATGATACAATATCAAGACGAGTAAACTCAAACACACACACAATTACACACATTCACACACACACACACACACACATATATGCATACATACACTCACACACATACGCATGCACACACACACATCCCTATTCTTATAAAAAGCAAAGTTTGTTTGAATTGGGTTGGCAACTAAGTTCCCACTGTCTTTTTAAATTTAAATTTTTTAAAAGGTTTAATAAAAAATAACAACTAATTAATCAATAATGTATTCACTCATGTTGTTTACAACTTCTTCCCAACATTCAACAAGATTTTCAATATCTCATTGGTAGAAATCACCTGATGTCGACTTGAAAAGTTGATCCAACCAAGCTCTCAATTCTGCATCAGTACTGAACGAAACTCCGTGCATAGCATTTAAAAGAGATCGAAAGAGGTGGAAATCCTTTAGTGCCAAATCAGGAGTGTATGGCGGGTGTGGCAGCACTTCCCAGCTATGCGCTTGGATGGCTTCCTTGGTCATGTTGGCGATATGAGAGTGGGCATTGTCATGCAGCAGAACTCCATGCTGCCAATTAGGTCTTTTCTCTTGAATAGCCATGTTGAATCGTTCCATCTGTTCTGCATTGACTGTTTGGTTCCGTTCAAGCAATTCGTAATGGATAATCCCTTCCCAGTCTCACCATATGCACAACATCATTTTACGTGGATAAAGATCTTGTTTCATGCACGGTGTCACTTGTTTACCGGGGCTAAGCCATTCCTTATGCTGCTTCATATTGATGTACAGGCACTATTTTTCGTCGCTAGTAACAATTCGGTAAAGAAATCGTTGCTTGTGTCCATGAGTTGAGCAATGACAAGCAAGCAAACCAGCGCAGATTGTGGCTCATTGATTTTTGTTGTTGTCACTTAAAGCATATGGAACTTATGCTTCATACTTCTGACCCTTTCCCATCGAGTGAAGATACTTCTCTATAGCAGTGCAAGAGCATTCCCTCGTTGTTTGACAATTTTCGTGCAAAAGTTGGTTTAATCGCTCTTCATCGAACTCAACTGGATAGCCAGAACAAGATGCGTCTTTGAGGTCAAAATTTCCATTTTTGAACCTGGCATACCAATCACGAGCAGTTCTTTCAGCTATGGCACCCTCTTCATACACAGCACAAATGTCACGAGCAGCTTTTGCGGCCTTAGAACCTTGATTAAAAGCAAAAAGGTGGTGTCGAAAATGCTCATTTTTCTTAACTTGACATTCCATTTTAATAATCTGAAAATTAACAAAAATTAACTAAAATTAACTAGAAAAAAAAAACAAAACAAAATAGATTCCAAAATTTAAAAACGCAATAAATTCCAAAATTTAAAAAAATGGCAGGAACTGCCAATAGTTGCCAACCCAATACATTGACTGCTGAAAACACTAAATGAAATTGATAATATTTCAGGTTTTGACCATTCTGCAGATAACAGTGCACTTATTTTCCAGAAATAGAATGATGGTGGAGCCAAGGTAGTGGTGTATTGGCTCCTATTTCTAGCAATCCACATACTGCCTATTTCACTGTAACGTCTAACTCTATCCTTAGAAAAAGCAAATGCTTGCTTGTTTTTATGTCAACTTCTGAAAACACTAAATATAAAGAGCAAAGTTTGTTTGTACGTTGACTGCTGAAAACACTAGATAAAATGGATAATATCTCAAGTTTTCTGTGTCATTTAAATTAATTTGGCCACTCTGCAAATAACTGTACACTTATTGTCTGAAAACAGAATAGGGGTGGCCCAGTTGGTGGTGTATTAGCTCTTATTTCTAGCAATCCACATACTGTCTATGTAACCGTAATGCTTTTTATAGTGAAAAAAATACTCCATCTATCACTCAATCCACCTCCAATTTTCTCTAACTTTGTGCATTACATTTATTCCTTTGAAGTCACTGCCAAACTTCTGCTTTCTCTCTATCTATATCTCTGTCTCTCTCACTATCTCCCTCTCTCTCACTGGTTGTATATGTGTCTCTCTCTTTCACTATCTCTCTAGAGAAAGGAACACGTGAGAAAGGGGATTATGGAGAAAAAACAAGTGAAACGCCGGATCTCTGCTTTCTCTCTGTCTGTATGTCCCTCTCTGTGCCTCTATCTCTCTCACTATCTCCTTCTCTCTCTCTCTCTCTCTCTGATTGTATATGTGTTTCTCTCTCACTACTTCTACGTCTTTTTCTCTCTAGAGAAAAAATATACGAGACAGATAGAAAGGGGGTTGGGGAGAAAACACAAGTGAGATGGAGGTAGCCACATCTATAAATTTATCGACAAAGTTATCAATGAGGACGATGCTGTTCATTATCCTGTTGAATTCCTCAACAATCTAGAACTGTCCAGTATGCTGCCACACAACCTTGAATTGAAGAAGGGCACAATCATCACGCTTCTCAGAAACCTGGATCAGCCAAGATTGTACAATGGTACACATATGGTTGTGACTGAACTACAGTCTCACATTATTGGAGTAAAAATCCTCACTGGATATGGTAATGGAGACATTGTATTCACACCTAGAATACCACTAATACCAACAGATGTGCCCTTTCATTTCAAATGATTGCAATTCCCAGTGAGAGTCAGTTACCCATTGACTATTAACAAGTCCCAAGGTCAAACATTGCAGGCTGTTTGTCTCCATCTAGAAGAGGGCTGTTTCTCACGTGGTCAATTGTATGCATATGTATATGCAAATTGTAACAGCATACAGTTCATATGAAATTTTAAAATAATGTTTTCTTACAAGGAATCTCCTGAAGATTACTCATAAATTAGAAAAGAAATCAAAACATCTAAATAAGAACTTAGTTTTTATTTAGGTTTCTTAAAATCCTGAAAATTCATTAAAATTTCTAAGTGAAAATTTTGGAATGTAATTTTAGGTAAAATGCCAAATACTTCAATAAAATGTGGAAAGCAGAGGCTCATCATTTGAACAGTTTTATATGAAAGTTTACTTCACTTTCTAAACCAGATCTCACTGTGTTGTTTGTATAACAAGCCGAAAAATAGCTTGAAATTTAAAATACAGAATTTCCTTGCAGGCTGAAACAATTTTTATTTGAAAGTTTCAATGAATTTTAAAAATCTATAGCTGTATTTTCAAAAACATGGATTTGATTAGTTTAAATTGTAATAAAGTTTCAATAACATCCTAAAACTTTCATTCAAATTTCCTATCATCACAAGAATATTACATTTAGACATTGATTGGCACAAAATTCATTTTCGCTGAATGCTCAAAATATTTGCAGAGAGACTAATGTTGTTTGAGATATGTGTATATGTGTAGTTTAATGTTTACGTGTATATACATATAGTTTAATGTTTATGTATGTAACAGTTTGTGCATTTGGATTTTTGAGTAATTTTATGTTTATATGTGTATAAGAGGGTATGTACACAGTTCTGTATGTATCCATATTTAAGAATGTTTACATGTGCATGCATGTGTGGTTGTATGTGTGCACACACACACACACACACACACACACACATTGGCAATGGGGTTCTATTTATATGTTTGTGTTAATGCTAGTGTCTGTTTGTTTATGTATGTTTTATCTCTTTCTTTATCTCTAGAAAGATGTAGAAATTTTATACAAATTTGTTTATATATCTGTGTTCTTAGAATGGTGAGCTACAGATGGTTAATTTAATAGAACTGGGATATCCGCCAAAGGTTCGGTGCTTCATATCCTGTCTTTGGCATTGCATTATATGTATAGCCAAGGTACTTCATTTTGAAACAGTCTAGTCTACCCAACTGTTTGTAGGCACCAAATTACAATTATAAATACCAGCATCACAGAAAAATTGCTGACCAAAATTACACCATACATATTAGGACACCTGTTAAGAAACCTTGCTTGTTTTCTTCAAAGACCAAATAAAACTCATATGGCAGTAATACTCAGATGCGAAGGTGGTGCTGCTGTTTCTGCTACTTCACCCCAAAAACTACATCAAAAACAAGGTGATTTGAACTAATTGTTAAAATCTCACTCAGTCACACTTGACACACCTGCTTCATCACCTGCAGTGAGTCATACCTCCCAGCTATCACACACTCAACTTTTCAGCCAGTCCTTCCTCATAAGAATTGTAATTCTCCGGAATTCCATTATCACTTACTTTTTTCTCTGCAGACAGATTTTCAAGCTGAATATGAATCAGATTCTGTGTCAGTCAAGGAAGTGCCTTGGATGAAGCATTAACTATATCAATACCACACCTTGGCTATGTTTGCATATGTATGTGTGTATGAGTGTGTGTGTGTGTGTGTGTGTGTGTGTGTATTCTTGGCTGTGAGTATAAAATCACTCTTTGCTTTCTTCCTGTCTTGTCTCACAGTAGAATATTATCAAGAAGCCAGCTGTGTAAGAACTTTCTAGATGTGTGGATGGATGTATCAGTGGGTAAATGTATGGTAGATATAAATATGAGTTACATATATATATATATATATATATATATATATTCTTACGTACACATTGTCCCACACATGGTTTGCATGCCTTGAGCATATAAGCCGTGAACTGACAAAACGATCCTCCATCTCCAATCTTGTTTGGTTATGTGATGTTCACAAGCCACACAAATGTGAAACATTGATGCCCACCACTCCTAGATTGGATTGACAGTGAGTTATTTCCCCTATCCACAACTTGAAGGTGTTTTAACACCTGGTGATTTGAGGCTTTTACACCATTCCAATAACAGCCTACTAGCAAATACATGAAGCTTAGGCATTAGTATACGTGGTTGATAATACACACACATATGCATGCGCACACATGCACACATATCTACCATAGATACACAACCCGGTCAGGTCTTTTCTAAGGGCCAAGGGACATAATTCTTGATTAATCTTCCACTTAATGGCTTCTTACAACTTCATTTCGTATTTTTCACAGCACCTACAAACCAGAAGTAACATTTCCTCACCGCCAGTAACCAGTGACTGAAAGCAGTCATCATATTTCTTTTTCATACCTGACATCTCTGAGGAGTACATATATTATATAACTGGATGGTTATCCAGTTATATAATATATGATGCAAAACTGATTGGTAAGATCATAACCAAAGTGGATCTATAATGCTGTATATTTTGATTAATACACCCACTTTATTGATAACTATATGAGTGCTTTTTTTTTTTGTGGCTTACGGATTCTTAGATGACTATATTTCTGTCTTGTTGCTGAATCTACTGATGCTGGTGCCAGTGGTAGTGTTGGTATTGACTTTAGATGTAATAAGTAAAAATGGATAATTAAGTAAAGGAATGATGTACAGAATACTGTACAAAAGCTATTGTTTAATTAATCAAAATTTACCTCTTAGTTGGAGAAAGAAAATCCCCAGTAACAATCATTAAGGAAACACTTTCTAACAATTAAGAATTAATTTCTCAAACTTAATTCAATGAAGGAAAGTACATTGCCCATTAACTTAATTATCCAGATTAATGCTATGGATTAGTTTGAGACATTTCCTTTGCTCATTTTTGGTTTCAATGATAGAAACAAAATTGGCTGAAAATTTTGAGGAAGGAAGAGAAGTTATAATCAATAAAAATCACGCTCCACATTTTACTGGTATTTCATTTTATCAACCAAGGCTAGTTTTGAATATATGAGGTGCATCACAAAGTTCCCAGACTAGTTCTCTAGTGTGCCAATAGATGGCAGCACAGGGTTTAGTGTGCAATGAGATCTAGCAGTGACCTTCATGAGGCAGTGTACCAAATGACATTGCTGTGTTTACTTCGCAAGTAAACACAGCAATGGCATATCAGAGGAAGCTTCAAAGAGTGAAAGTGTAGCAAAGCTAATGGTGGTACCCCAGCATAGCCACAGCTCTTGAGATGAAGCTAATATAGAAAAAATATCTGTACAGGCATGGCTGTGTGGTAAGAAGCTTGCTTCCCAACCACATGGTTCCAGGTTCAGTTCCACTGCATGGCACTTTTGGCAAGTGTCTTCTACTACAGCCTCAGGCAGACCAATAATATTTAATAATATTGTGTATCATATTGACATGTGTAAGGATGTGTAGAATGTGTTTGTTTTTGTATATACATGGCAATGGTGGTTTCTACAGAATGCTTGCATTAAGAAAAAACAAAAACACTTCTGAGTTTGTTGTAGGTAAGACTACATGTTAAATTTCCTTTAGAAATTCTCCCTGAAGATATACACAATTCACTTGTTTCGTATATGGAATTTTATTTCTGAAATTAAACAATTGTGTATGGAAACAGCTGTAGGTAAGAATTTCTATGTATAATTTGAATGTCTTTAGATAAAAACAGCAGTATGTAAATTTTTTCCATTTCCTTCATTTTCTTATTTTAAAGTATATATTTATATATATATATATATCAAGGATTGAACAGACAGAACACAACAAGGAGAAAAAGTTAGATGAAAGCAGAGCAAACAGGAAGCAAGACGAAAACTTAATAGATGGGGAATATAGACAAAGACACAGTACACAGAATATCTGCAGCTAATTTTTCCTCGTCAGTCAATGACCAAAATATCATCGTGGTTTCGCACCATTATCATTGAGACCACTCAGTCTTGGAGGTGCCAGTGCTGTTATTAAACTACGGTATAAGAGAGAGAAGAGAAAGGTACAAGGGAAGTAAGCGAGGGTGGAAAGAGAGAGTAAGAGAAGAGGTGGGAAGAAATAGAGTAAGAGTAAAGAGTTATATATATATATATATATACATGTATATATATATACATGTATATATATACATATATATATATATATATATATATATACTAGCAGAAATACCCGGCTTTGCCCGGGTTAAAGAGAATAATGAAATCTAAAAACGCCGTCTAGACTACGCAACCCTCAACTGTTAGTAGCTACGATACCATATTTCTACATTAATAACTCTCCAATCCATGCCAGCATGGAACATAGACATTAAGTGGAATGCCAGTCTCTCATCTAGGAGGGCCTTGAAATCAATGTTACCAACTGGGGACTATGTGTGCCGAAGTGATAATAAAAAGACCCAAAGGAGGTCTGCAACGAAATAATTTTACTCAACACTTTGCAAGTGAATCAGTGGAGGCAAAGATGTGTCTCATTTACTTGACAATTTATGCACCACATTGCAGAAATCACAATGTAAGTATATCTGAAAGGGTAGTCTTACACTGTTGTACCGTTGAATTACAAATAATGCTCATCTGTTATGTTCGGGTTAAAATTTCATCAACATCAAAAATATATGAATTTTCATGGGAGTTATGGCCGTTATACATAGAATATAATTTCCAAATTTCATAAAGATCCATTCAGTACTTTTGACGTAGTTTTGGATAAGAAAACAAATGACTAATGTGTGTGATGGGTGTATATATGTATAGATATCTGTATGTATATATGTGTACATATTACATGTACATCTATATATATATACATCTACACATATGTATACATATACATGTATGCATGTAGATCTATATTTATATATATATATCTACGTGTACATATACATCTCTTTCTCTCTCTCTGAAAGTATCTGTCATTACAGTATCGAAATGTGATTGTTTCAGTTAGTGGAATAACGTGTACATATACATCTCTCTATCTCTCTCTTTCTCTCTTTCTCTCTCTCTCTGAAAGTATCTGTCATTACAGTATCGAAATGTGATTGTTTCAGTTAGTAGAATAGTTTCATTTTTAAAGT
This sequence comes from Octopus bimaculoides, assembly GCF_046866305.1. NCBI lineage: Eukaryota > Metazoa > Mollusca > Cephalopoda > Octopoda > Octopodidae > Octopus > Octopus bimaculoides. The sequence continues at coordinate 32,516,162 of NC_142938.1, read as the reverse complement.
GAAAGTATTTGACATGAGTGTTTTTGTTTCACTTTTGACACGTAATACTTAAATAGTGGAGGAGATATTATGTTGCCGTGGGCTCGAACTCTGCAAGAAGTTTAAAATTTTTTTTTACTAAAACACAACTGGAACCCTAAGTAAGGCATCTGTAAAATTTGAATGAAATTGGTTGCGTAGTTCTCGAGTTTTAGGGATTCACACAGACAGACAGACACACATTCTCATTTTTATATATATAGATACAGGGTGCAATAAGTAAATTGTTGCCATTTTATACTTTTAATTTTGTGCATGCTCATTGTTTATTTTTGATTTTGTTGACTACACAGTATAGTAGGGTCAGCTGGGCACCGTCAGTGAGAAAAACACAACTATGATGCAATTCACTGTGCCAGAAATTTCGGAGCAATAATGCTGTACTGCTTGGCATTCATGCTGGAAGCTCCAATACAAACATTTCAGAGTATTTGGGTGTCCATCTGAGGACATGTACTGAGAGTGATAAAAATCAAACATCCAGTCAACATTATGGTATCTGGGGTGATTACTAGTGATGGCGACATCATGCCTCCATTCATCTTCCCACATGACTTCAGGCTTATGTCAAGTGTCTGGAGGAGGTAGTGTTGCCCTGGGTCAAGAGAGTGGCTGCTGGAAGACCCTATGTCTGGCAACAGGACTCTACACCATACCACAAAAGCAGGAGAACTCAGTCATGGTTGTCAGACAATTTCTGCAACCACATCACCCCTAACATCTGGCCACCTAACTCCCCAGAGTGCAACACCCATCAATTATTATGTGTGGGGCACAATTAAGTGAGACACCAACAAAATTCCTTGTAACATCAAAGATGAACTGAAGGCAAGGATTATGGCAGCATTCACCAACTTAAACAAGGAGACCATCTAGAAGAGTTGCAGGGGATTCTGAAGTCGTCTGGAAGCCATGGTTGAAGCCAATGGCGATTTCATTGAATAAATTTACTCTTTAGTATTTCAAGATAATTTTATGTAAATATATCCGTTCAAAATGAGATGTCAGTGTTATTTTCCTTTTTGTGTAATTTAGACAATAGTTTGTTCACCACACTCTGTATGTGTGTGTATATATATATATATATATATATATATATATATATATATATATATACACACACATGTATACACACACACACACACACTCATATATATGGGGGGTGCACATAAGTATACAAAATAGTTTATATATAATGTCATATATGTTTTTATATTATTAATAAAATTATTGATAATATTCACAGGAAATCAATATTCAAATTTCCGAAAGATATACGTTTAATATGACACAATAATATTTTGAATTATAATTAAATCAAAATTAAAGATATACAAAATATAAATATATATAAAAAATATAAATAGGAGTGGCTGTGTGGTAAGTAGCTTGCTTACCAACCACATGGTTCCGGGTTCAGTCCCACTGCGTGGCACCTTGGGCAAGTGTCTTCTACTATAGCCTCGGGCTGACCAAAGCCTTGTGAGTGGATTTGGTAGACGGAAACTGAAAGAAGCCCGTCGTATATATGTATATATATTTATATATGTTTGTGCGTCTGTGTTTGCCCCCACCATCGCTTGATAACCGGTGCTGGTGTGTTTACATCCCCGTAACTTAGCGGTTCGGCAAAAAGAGAACCGATAGAATAAGTACTAGGCTTACAAAGAATAAGTCCTGGGGTCGATTTTCTCGACTAAAGGTGGTGCTCCAGCATGGCCACAGTCAAATGACTGAAACAAGTAAAAGTGTATATAAAAATACATGCGTACATAAATGTATATAAAAATGTATGCGTAATAGAGTATAAATATGAAAGTCTAAAGTTTAAAATGCATCTTACAATCGTTTCATGGATATTATTGCCTCGCTCTTCAGAGATGTATAGAGTTATTATATATGTGTGAAAAACGAATGATATATATAATAAGATGATATTAATTAAAATATTAAAAAATATTAAGAATATTAAAAATATCAAAAATATTAAAATGTATACTGTCCTTTGAGAATTTGTAAATGTAATCCCTCCTATAATTTGGAAAATTCATATTTTTCATTTGTAGAAATTTTAAATTATATATAGTTTTTTTAAAAAGTTGATATATTTTTCAGAATATTTGAGAATTCCAGTATATAATTATAGTAAAGTTCATCTTGTTGTTGGATATATTGGTAATCCTATGAGAATCACATCAATATTTAAAAGTTCCATCCACTGCATATATTTTATTATTAAAAATTTGGTTAGAATTGAAATAATTATATATAGAAGTTTTTTTATTTTTGTCAGAAGATTCCATTTCAAATTCAATTTTAATTTAATATGAATATTTTTATTACTTATAAAGTAATATAATAGAATCTAGGTTCAAATTCTTAAGTATTTAGATTAAACATTTATTTTTAATTTTAATTTAATATATTTATGAAAGTATTGTAGATTACTATTATTTGAGTTCAATTATTAAGTGTCTAGATTTAACTCGTATATATATCTAACATCTGCATATATACATATATATATACGAATACACGCGTATACACACATGTACACACATATACACATGCATATATATCTATATACATACTTTTATATATATATGTATATATATATATATATATATATATATATATATATATACTAGCAGAAATACCCGGCTTTGCCCGGGTTAAAGAGAATAATGAAATCTAAAAACGCCGTCTAGACTACGCAACCCTCAACTGTTAGTAGCTACGATACCATATTTCTACATTAATAACTCTCCAATCCATGCCAGCATGGAACATAGACATTAAGTGGAATGCCAGTCTCTCATCTAGAAGGGCCTTGAAATCAATGTTACCAACTGGGGACTATGTGTGTCGCAGTGATAATAAAAAGACCCAAAGGAGGTCTGCAACGAAATAATTTTACTCAACACTTTGCAAGTGAATCAGTGGAGGCAAAGATGCATCTCATTTACTTGACAATTTATGCACCACATTGCAGAAATCTGTTCCGTTGAATTACAAATAATGCTCATCTGTTATGTTCGGGTTAAAATTTCATCAACATCAAAAATATATGAATTTTCATGGGAGTTATGGCCGTTATACATAGAATATAATTTCCAAATTTCATAAAGATTCGTTCAGTACTTTTGACGTAGTTTTGGATAAGAAAACAAATGACTAATGTGTGTGTTTTTGTGCACGTGTTTGTGTGTGATGGGTGTATATATGTATAGATATCTGTATGCATGTATATATATATATATATGTGTGTGTGTGTACATATTACATGTACATCTATATATATATATACATCTACACATATGTATACATATACATGTATGCATATAGATCTATATCTATATATATATATATATATATTCTATGCATATACGTGTACATATACATGTATAAGTATACATATACATCTCTTTCTCTCTCTTTCTCTCTCTCTGAAAGTATCTTTCATTACAGTATCGAAATGTGATTGTTTCAGTTAGTGGAATAACGTGTACTCTCTCTCTCTCTCTCTTTCTCTCTTTCTCTCTCTCTCTGAAAGTATCTGTCATTACAGTATCGAAATGTGATTGTTTCAGTTAGTAGAATAGTTTCATTTTTAAAGTGAAAGTATTTGACAGGAGTGTTTTTGTTTCACTTTTGACATGTAATACTTAAATAGTGGAGGAGATATTATGTTGCCTTGGGCTCGAACTCTGCAAGAAGTTAAAAACTTTTTTTGACTAAAACACAACTGAAACCCTAAGTAAGGCATGTGTAAAATTTGAATGAAATTGGTTGTGTAGTTCTCGAGTTTTAGGGATTCACACAGACAGACAGACAGACACACATTCTCATTTTTATATATATAGATACATACTTTTTATACATATTGATACAAATGCTTATACAAATATGCACATGTGTTTTTTCTATTCTACCTTGTTTTTGGATCTATTATAATATTTAAAGGTTTTGTAGTACCTATGTTTACATGATGATATCGCGTCTAACTTGCTATTTTATTAAATTATCAAGTTTATATAGTAATATATGCAGTGATTCTAATGTGCATAAACGGCAATTATTTGATTTATGTGTATATGGTATGGCAGAATCTATTATTGACCAGTCCAATTTATAATTAATTTTGTTTTTATTGAGTTTCTGTATATATGTGGCTAATGAAGTTGCATTATTATTTATATTTGGTTTAAAAGAATGTATATGCACCAAATATCTTTGTTTAAAATTAATAGAACTCCCTATGTATACCATTTTATGTGAATTATTAATTACTGTGACTACATTTATATACTATATTAAGTCTTTTACAATTGCCTTGTAAAGGACATATTTTTTTATTTTTACATGAGCAATTTTTATTGTTTTTATATTTCTGTTGTGGTGAGTAGTTATTATTATCATTATTATTATTTGTGGTGTATAAAGTATTGCTTATTGAATTTGTTGTGGTGTCTATTTTATTGGAATTATATGTTTGTTGCTTGTTATTTATTGTTTTTATTTATATTGGGTTGTATTGTTGAGTTTATTGATGCATTTTGTCATTTTTCAGTTGTATGGTATTTATTATGTTTTTGTAGTCCTATTATACTAATATTACTATTAGGGGTTTGTGTGTTTATATCCCTATATTTACTTGCACTTCTATTTGTGATATCATTATTATTATTATTATTATTATTATTAACATTATTGTAATTATGGTGGGGTTTTTTATATGTATTAATCTTTCGTCTGTTTGAACTGGCAATAATAGATCCTATGTTTGGTGTTGTGGAAAAAGAAATTTTAATACATGATCTATTGAATATGTGGTGATATTTGTGATCTGTGGGGAAACATTTTTTAATTATATTAAAATAATTATATTAAAATAATTTTTTTAAAACAAAGTAAATAAATTATACACTACCTGTTTTTGGTAAAGAGTCCATTAAAAGTCAGTCTTTCAAAATCTACTGTTGTTCAATGGTATCAGTACATGAGGGACATTACAAGTAATTATCTTTTGCGTAACCCCTACCAGATTGGTGGACTTGGGCACATCGTAGAAATAGATGAATCTATGATGTGCAAGCTCAAATACAATGGAGGATGGGATAGAGAGGATAAAAATAGGTTTTTAGTCTTTGCACCTGACCGTGCTTCTGAAACTCTTCTACCACTTATTAAAAAATTTATCAAGCCAGGGACGACTATATATTCTGATTGTTGGAGTGCATACAACGGGATTACTCAAATAGATGTGATGCCAAAATATACCCTGGAAGAATGTAAAATGACGTTTTAAGAGTAAGATGGGGAAGATTCAACAAAATAAAATTATTTACTTTGTTTAAAAAAAATTATTTACTTTGTTTTAAAAAAACCCTCATACATGTTTTGCGCACACACGCATTCATGCTAGATAATCGTTGTAGGATTGACTTGTCACGACTAGCTAGTGCGGATGTGCAAGTGTGCGAGTGTGTGCACCGGGACCACTCTTCTTGAATGGTACCCAAATGTTGATGATAGTAAAATAGAATTGAAAGATCTAAGAGTTTTTGGTCAGCTAATCTAAGACAGAATTCTAGAAATAAGTGACTGTGTGATAAACTTGAATAACTGAATGAATTTGACGACATGGTAATGAAACAGACATGATAGTGAAAGCACTAAGTAAGGTGTTATGAATCAGCGCATAAATAGAAGGGTATGAGCGAGGTTGAAAAGACAGAAAACTTATCTGGTCATAATTTTGGGTTCGTATTTATTCGGCAGAGGTTCTAAGATCGAGTGGCAGAATTGGGTGGGGGTGGGGGGGTTAGTTTATAGTCCTGGCAAAGCAAGAGGTAATCGAAAGAGGAAGGAGAGAGAGGGATAGAGTAAGGCAGAGAGGGTTAGGGTTAGTGGCCAGAACACAAGGGAGAGAGAGAGAGAGAGAGATTCTTTTGGGATTTGTGTAGCATAGACAGCAAATGTTGATGATAGTAAAATAGAATTGAAAAATCTAAGAGTTTTCGGTCATAAAATAATGTAATGAAATAAGGTAATTATGATCTGTGCTGAAAAGGAGAGGTTTAGATGTGTGCTAGTTGAAAAACAAGGTCTCTTATCTGAACATCTGGTATTCTAATCCATTTGGTGAGGTGTTAAATATGAGGTAGGGGAATCTGAATGAACTAGTTTATATAGGGTGGGGGGAGTGGGGTAAAGTGTTGGAAGAAACAAGTGGTTACCGAAACAGAGAGAGAGACGAGAGTTAGGCTGATTGAAGACAGCATGAGGAGACAGAATTTTGGGGGATTTAGGGTAACATAATTGAAATGAATGGGTTGATAATGAGATAGAATTGGTCACCTTGAAACAGCAAAAACTCAGGCTGCTGATGTGAGAGGATATTGACGATATTAATGAGATAATTCTGCATTTGAACTCTTAACTAGAGCTATAACCAACAGTTTTCGGTCAGCCAAACTGTGACAAAATTAAATAAATGAGCATGGAAGAGAGGGAGAAAGAGGGGAAGTTGGATTGAGTGAAGGGATCTTAAGTATTTTCTCTAAACATACAGCAGGGAAGATGAAACTGTTTACATAGATAGATAAAGAAACCGATAGAATAATGAGATGAAATAAGAAGGTAATTGTGATCTGTGCTGGAAAGGAGAGGCTTAGATACAATAAGATATTATGATAATATATTAAGATATATTAAATACATTATGATATAGGTGGTTCGTTAGCAATTAAAACCACAAAGGTAAAATAAATAATGTGGATGCAAAATAGCACTGGCAATTATTAGAAATGAGAGTCAAAATTTAACTCGAACAGCCACATAAATTTTCTACATTTAGTGGTGTCAACTTTAGGTTGTACCCTGTGAAATTTATAGTATAGCATCTGTGAAATGACCTGTTCATTGTAGGTTTCTAAATAAACAGAATTACCTAATAAAATCAACATCTATCATCTTACTGTTTCTTTTGTCTCTTCATTGACTTCTATAGTGTTTTGTTGTATGTTGTATTATTTTTTTAATATGTTATATTAATATATTTGTCTGCGTATGTTTACTTCATGTGTATTTCAACATTATGTATACCTGATGTATTTATGTACATTTATGTATTATGTATTAGTGATGTATTTGTGTACATCATTACTATATAAGTGCATGTGGATGTATGTATTCATATATAAGTTTATATGTACATTTATGCATTCGTGTGTATGCGTGTGTGTGTGTGAAAAGTGGGTGTCTGTCTCCAAAACTCCAAAGTTGAGTAATGTTTTCATGCTCGGATATGTAAACTACGGTAAGAATGACACTGGTCAACAAAGAATTTGTCCAAAAAAAAACAATACCTGTACCTTATATGTTTTGGCATTCAAAATTCAAAAATAATGTCAAATTATCTGTATCACCCACAGTTTCTCTATTCCACGATATCCCTCTCAGTTCCTGTTTCGTGGGCTAAATTTCAGTCAAGCTGTTGAAATGTGAAGCTAACGGTTTAAGAAATACTCCCAATTTAAATGTTTATGAATAGAACTAATGTAGTGAGTCAATGAGTCCCTGAAGGTTGGCAATACTGAGTCGATGAGCCACTGATGTTTTGTCAGTACTGTGCTTGAAGTGTAGGTGTGCAGTTGTGTAGTAAGTTCACATATTCCATTCACCTTCATAATGCCAAGAAACTGTATAAACATTGCAAACAACTTTTGCTATATTTGCAGTGACTTAACATTCAAGTCACAAAGACGGTGTTTCACGCTATTTATTAAAAAGTGCTATGTGCATTATCTTGATTGCAAAGTGAATGACCAAGATAAAAGCTGGGCCCCTCATGTGTGTTGTGTAACCTGTGTCAGGCTTCACTGCATGGGCCAAAAGTTCAACCCATATGCCTTTTGCCATCTCTATGATTTAGAGAGAGTCCAAAGATCACACTTCAGATTGCTACTTCTGCATGATGAATATACAAGGTATAACATCAAAATCCAAGCATATTGTAAAATATCCTAATTTACAATCTGCTTTGAGACCAGTACTTCACAGTCAACATTTACCTGTACCTGACCCGCCAAAACAAATGACACTTAGTGACAGTGAGTCAAGTGATGAAAATGTTGAGAAAGAAACAGAATACATGAACTTTGAGCCTAATTGTTCTTCAAGTGAACCACATTTATTGAGTCAGGGAGAAAGCTGAACTTTTTGGTTCCAGGTTAGAGAGCTGGAATCTTCTCCAGAAAGAGAACAAAGCTAGTTTTTATCATGCTTGGCATTGTGATTTTGCAAATTCTTTTCTCATTTGAGGATGGTGTGATGTTTTGTAATGATGTATATTCTGTTATGGAGGAACTTAATCACAAATATAGCATAAATGAGTGGCGTTTGTTTATTGACTCCTCAAAAGTAAACTTCAAAGCAGTTTTACACCACAATGGAAATAAGTTTCCTTCTGTTCCTCTGGCCCATGCAGCTAACATAACAGAAATATATGAGAGCATGAAGCTTCTGCTGCAAAAAATTAAATATGAGGAACAAAAGTGGAATATTTGTGGTAACCTAAAGGTTGTGGCACTTTTACTTGGAATGCAGCTGGGTTACACAAACTTTTGTTGTCTCCTTTGCATATTACACTAGATTTGATGAAGAATTTCGTCAAAAGTATGGATAGAACTGGCAAGGGATTCATGTATTTGAAAATTAAATTTTCAAGAGTAAATGATGCAAAAATCAAGGAGAGTATTCTTATTGGGCCACAAATTAGGGAGCTGATGAAAGACCACGAGTGTGATGAAGAGCTCAACAGTATTGAAAAAGCTGCGTGGCTGTCATTTAAGAAAATTTGCAGAGAGTTTTTGGGGAATCATAGAGCAGAGAACTATTCTGACATTGTGAAAGAACTACTGACATCATACAACACCTTGGGGTGCAATATGAGCCTAAAATTCACTTCTTGAATTTTCACTTGGACTTTTTTCCTGCAAATCTTGTGGCTTTCAGTGACAAACACGGTGAGAGGTTTCAGCAGAACATTCTGAACATGGAAATTCAGTACCAAGGAAAGTGGGACTCTTCTATGTTGGCTGATTATTGTTGGTCACTAAAAGGGACGTTTCGGAAGCTAAATATAGTTAAAAATCATACACCTCTATATTGTAAAGGTAAGATTTCTTATATTATCAGCCTGATTTTTGAATTTGTGAAATTCAATTGTTTAACAATTTACATATGCTATCACAGAAACACTATCACTTATAGAAAAAACTTCAAAACATAATTGAATTCTGCAGATAAGATGCTATCAAGTTCACTTACTTTTGTTTGTAGGACAGAATTTTTCATTAATTCTGCTGACCAATTATAATTGTCCGCCTTATTTCTGTAGTAATATAGTACATTTATTGGATAATTTAATTACTCAATCACATAAAACCCATACCTGATAGAAAAATTCTAAAAACAGTTGCGAAATCTATGTTAAAAGTACTATAAAGTCCACTTTCTTTAGTTAATGGGACAGCAAGAAGTTCGAATTTTGTTGACCGATGTAATCAATCCAATAAACTTTCTAAATTCAGCAGAATCTATTTCTATCCACTTATCTTTATAGACATGAGTTCTTTTGGCATTTGTCCATATTTGATTATTTCCAGGAGATTTGGCTTCATGAACAATATAAATGATGAAAGAGCTGAATCACAAGATCTACTTGCAAAATGGCATGGTCCAAGCTGTTGATGTAAAACATTGTAGGATGGAGTTCTTCTTGTGTCCTTTCCATTGTGTTCTTCAAAGATGATGCAAAACTAATTGTCTGCGTCATAAAGATGATGCATTAAATAGTAGTATTGCATCATCTTCAAATGTCTTAGTAAATGCTATTAGAGATCTTTGCCATGCAGTATGGAATGAGGTTGTGAAAGCTGACCTCAAGATGCTGGACCTTACAGAGGAGATGGCAATGGATTGGGAGGGTTGGTGCTCTACCATGCTCAAGAAGACCTACCCGTAGCAAGCAGAACACCTACTCAAAATCTGGTCATGGAATCTCACCATGCTGTGTGCACTAGGGATACAACATTTTTGTAATTCCATGGTCCTGTATCCATAATCTGATGAGTTTTTGCTTGAAGAAAATGAAAATCAATGTGTTTTTTTTGTTTTTTTGTATTCAATCAAAAAAATTCACCCACGACTAACTTTGAAATTTTTATACTTGATTGCATTTTATACTTGGTTACAGAACCCTGATAGAATAATAAACCAAAAAGGGGGAAAGATCCAAAAAGTTTAATTCATGACTGTTAAAAGAACTGTATACTGCATTCCAGAACAATAAAAAGAAGGTAAGTCATACATAGTCAAATTAGTCAATAGTCAAGTTGCAGCAAGTCTAATAGAGAGAATGAAACACAATGGCAGGTTGGCTTTGTTCTTGCATGACCTTAATTGCTTGCTCACAGTATTGATTGTTTCTGCTAATGTTTAGGTTTGATGGCTCTTGTTTCCAGTGATTTGTCAAGCATTTCAAAGGAATCTTGTATAGTAGTAAGGCTTACGATAGCTATGCATAATACACTCTATACACTTGGTCACTGAACCAGTGGTCTGCCCAGTCATATGAGATGAACTGGCAGACCATCTGCAATCTCTCACATGTGACTTGAAGGAAAATGCAAGAAGGGCTAAAATTGCTTGTGAATTCCATCTGGCATTACTAATGTTCAGAATTTTGTGAAACTTGATGAAAGGTATGTCTCACTTTTCATGGAAAAACCTGAAGGCACAGGTTAAGGGGGACAGAAACTTCATATCCTCTCTCCGACCAGTTTGATCTTCAATGACGAGTTCCATTCTGGAAGGAACCTTGGAGTTCTTCATAACTTGTCATGAATTCTTTGACAAGAAAATATTTGAAGTTGAGTGAATTGCTTGCACCTGCTAGTTCCTCATCCATAACAATGTGAAGGATTCTGTCCAAGATATGGTGTTAGCAGCTCACAAATTGTGGCTTGTCTTAGCCTTTGCTCAAGAACATTCTCTGCAGTCTAACCACTACTCCATTCTTTCATCCTGTATTCACACTCATTGCACCAGCAATAATCATTGAGATTGCGCCCCACAGGTGAAATTTGTCCAAGATGCTTTTCAATCCTTCTGCAATGGTCTCAGCCTTGCCATCACACAGCTTCAGAGCAGCCAGTTTGATTTCACTTGTTTCATTCTTGATGACAACTGCTTGATATTCATTTCTGTCAATATGTTTACCATCGAAATGCAGGCTCCATTTCTGATTGCGTAGCGTATCGATCAAGTGTATTTTTCTTTTCATAAGCTTTCTTGAGCAGTGCATTGTAAATGCCTTGCTGACTAGTAACTGGGATGTTAATGTCCTCCTCTGACAATTGTCAGCAGATTTTCACAGATTTGTTGGTAGAGACGTTTGTTCCAGTTACAAATTTCATACCAATTGCAGATTTTTTATGCCTTGTGGAAGAATAAATGCTTTGATCAACGCTGTCATCTTCACCATAATTGTACTCTTCAATCTCTTCTTCTTCAGAATCACTGTCAGTATCCAGGGCTGTTGAGTTTGATAAAGAATGGGAGGTTTCAGCATCAGAGCATCTCTTGGAAAGATGGACAGTGTACTTGCTTGCAGTTTTGCATGTCAAATAACTCACTTTGCCTTTGCTTTGGAGATGGATAGAGTAAGTGTTTTGTCATCAGCATTGAACCATTCACTGCAGACTTAGGTGATATTGAACAGTTCTTCTAATGGCTCATTTTCCTTTCTTAGTGCATTTGTCATACAAATGAAACACATATTCGAGCTTGGAAATGATTGGAAAATTCAGTTTATCTCTCCACAGTAGTGTTTAAGTAGGCAGATGAATGCAAAAACATCTGGAAGCACTCCTGATCTGGTCACTGGTACATGCTGGACTATGTTATAACTAAGAACAAGGATTGCAGTGATTTCAGTTTCACCAGAACTCACAATACTCCCAAGTGTTACTTGAATCACAGAATGGTTCACAGCAAGGTTTAAACATGTGAAAAGAAGCCACTGAAATCCAGTTTACATCTGAGAATAAACGTTGCTTCTTTAAAAAATCCAGAAATAGCACCACTGAGAGGGGCCACATCTCATCTGTCGAAGTCGTTTTTTGGTATAATATGCCGCCCAGGATGAGACAGGCTGAGGAGTCGGTGCCACACAGGGCAATATTCAAGTACAAGTGGAGGCATCCATGTACTGCATCACCGCATCCCACAGAAGAGAAAGAGCATGCCTTTGTGCAGGTCAGAGAAGAAGTTTGGGTTAAGCCCCCAAATGTGCGGTGCCCACCACAGTGGGGAAAGAGGACAATAACCTCTGTGAATTCAAGGAACAACGTATCTGTAGATGGCATGCCACAACATGTTTTGGATGTGTGCAGGATCGTCACTGCGACGGAGGATGGGGCCAACAGTAATGGACAAGTGGACGAAGCTGGCAGGAACATGCCAGGAACTGAGGCTAGTCCTGAAGTCCCACGATGGTCACAGAGGGAGCGGTGCCCTCCTCGCTGGTTGGCTGATTATGAGACATGTGGTTGGGGTTGAGAAGAGGGCGTGGGCAGGTTGGTTGAATGATCTTCAGATCAGAGGAGCATGGGGTGTTATGAGCCAGGCTGTGTAGTAGGGAAGGATTGGAAGCGAGGGAGTAGTCATGTCTTGTTGGAAGTGGGGCCTGTGGATCCCACCGTAAGTGCTGCAGTAGACATGTGGCATCAGCAAAGCACAAAGGGCCAGTTGGCAGTGGACAGCATATCAGAGTGGACATGTGAGACTGTACAGTGACGGATAGTGCACGTGGACATGGAGTGAACCTTGGAGATCGAGACAGCACATGGATGTTGAAAGTGACCCTTTTACTAGACCGACAGGTAAGACTACTGTAATTCTTTCTTCGCTTCCGTCTTTTTCTTCCTTTACATCACAAATACATTTAAATTCATAGCTTGCAGAAATAGAGGAATGCCTGAAGTAGTGCACTATTCGTGACAGCTTCAAATCATCTGCTGAAGTAGTTCTAGGATTTGTGAATCACAAACACCAACAAGTACGATTCTCAAATTAAACCTCTCCTAGAAACTTTGCACAAGAGACACAAGACATGGATCTCAGACAAAAACTCACCAACATCCAGATTTCTATACATTTGTTGAAAAGCTATGCAGAAAACTGCATGAGATGAAAAATCTGGTGGGCAAAAAAAAGCTCCCAAGATTTGGAACAGGCTGCTAACTCTCACAACTTGAGAACACTATAACATTCTGAAAAATGTGTTTGGCCCAAAAAAGGTAGTATAGAATTTATTCTCTCTAACAATGGAACAAAACTCTTAAGTAGGAAAGATGACATTCTGAAAAGATGGACTGAACACTTTAAATCTGTATCAAATCAAGAATCCACTACCGATGCTGATGCAAAACATCCTTCCTTGGAAGAGATAAGTATTACTATCAAAAATCTTTCCAATGGTAAAGCTCTTGGACAAAATGATATTCCCATAGAGGTGTACAAGCATGGTAGCAGACAACTTGTAAGGAAGCTGTGCAAATTGATCTGTTTGATTTGGGAAACTGGATCTGTTCCCCAGCAGTTCAGAAATGCATCTATAATACACTTGTACAAAAACAAAGGGAAGAAGAGTGTGTGTGATAATCCCCTTTTCTAACAGAAGAATGAAGATAAAAAGAATTGAGAAATGTGTTGTTATTGGCAAGCTATTCTAGTGTAATTTATTTTATTGATACCTGTTGGATTAAAGGTAAAACAGAGTTTTATGGGATTTGAACTCAGAATGCAGAGGAACATAACTGACTAGAACAAAGCATTTAGTCTGGCACTCCATTCTGGAAAAGTGAGGTGAGCAGGTTTCCTTCATTTTGTTTTTAATATCTTTTTGTTTCATACAATGGAAAATTTCCTCAAAACTTCTGTCTTTCACATCCCACTACTCAATTCTGTGCCCTTTTATTCCTTCCGTATCATTTAGGAAATAACTCTTCTGATTCATTCTTCCAGCTTCAGCTCCACAGGGTTTATTATTTCTACCTCAGCTGAACCCAAATCTACCAATTACATGACTTGCCCACCACATGTACAGTTTTACCTCTACATCTCAGGCAGGGGTGGAGGAAAGACACGCGATCAGGTGATTAATAAGTTCACATCATAATCCTGACATGTTAGTGTTGAGTTCAGTCCAAATCCATCACACCTTGAGCAAGAATCTTTTAGCCTTGTTTTGGTTTGATCTTTTTTTTTTGTTTTATCTTCTACCCATGTTGGGTCTGAAGGAAGGGACAGAGCCCATGCCTTTCATGGACCATCTAGGTGAGTGAGGTTAATGATTAATGCCATTGTGAACCAACATCTGTGGGAAAGATATGAGCAGGGAGGGATTTCTTGAGGGAAGCCATTTGTGGGAGGGAAGACTAAGCATAGTGATAAACGGGAGGCCTTGTAGGTGGTGGTGGGGTGGGGGTTACATTAGAGGGATGATGAGAAGAGAAGAGGCAAGTGGGATGGGAACATTTGAGAGGAGGTGAGGTGAGCTCAGCTAGCTGCAAGGAGCAGAAGCATATAGTATCAGTAGAAATGGCAGAGAGAAAGGACACAGAATGTCTGGGCATCAGAGGATGGAACACATCTGTGATTGACTTAGTAGTTAATTTGTCAGGTGGCCACAGAATTGGGAGTAAAACTGGTTAAATAGAAACTGTGCCAAATGAAGTACAACTAATTTAAAGAGCCAACCTAGTCTCACATTAAGTATGTAACCAATAAGGGGAAAAGAAACCTGTAACCCACAGCTCCCTGTCAACAGAATTATTCATCTGATATTTAGTTTAATTTTGTAAATTATTCAGTGGATGGTGTATTTTTCTTAATAGTTGAGAAACATTCAGATGAAACTCTGGCTATGTCCATCATGTGTCACACTGATTCAGTCCCAGAATTATATTAAGGTCACATATATCTATGGAATACTCAGCCAAATTACACTATAATTAGATCCTGGACCTGTAATTAAAAGGCCTAATCATGTCCCACTGGGTTGTACTGATTCTACTTATGGATTATGTTGTGGGTACATGTGTGCAGTGATATACTCAGCCAGTTATATGTTAATATAATGCGTAACCAGAAGCTGACAGAATCATTAAGCACACTGGGCAAAATGCTTCACATTCTGAGTTCAAATTCCACCAAGGTTAACTTTGCTTTTCATCCTTTGAGGGTTGATAAAATAAGTACCAGTTGAATGTTGATCATACCAGTTCATACCAGATCGTACCAGTTCTGTTGATCATACAACTGGAATGATTATTCTAGAAACAGATGAAGACCCATTTCCTTTAGCTTTTGTTTACTTATACACATCAGCAAATGAGCCAATGAGGTAATCTCTGTGTGGTTGTTCAGTTTGCTAGAAATAATAGCCAAATCTCCCTCACATTATGATTTAACATTTAAAAAATGAAGGAGGAAGGACACGTTAAATAATGTTGTCCTACATCTTCAACAAAAATACAGAATGGCTCATTCTGGCCTGACCTGGGTTTAAACATCAAAGCATCCTTTAAATCTTTGGAGACAATGGATCAGAATCTGGAAAACTTTGCTTTGTTTTTGCTGGAAGACAGAGTCTGGTATTACTGCAAAAGACCTCAAGTGAGGGACAGGACCAGCTGGAGTAATCGCATCTTGTCCTGGTGCTGTTTTGCCATCAAATTTTACTTCTCTTCATCAGAAATGCTCAATTCCCTTTTGTTTCTTTAAATGTTTGTCTAATTCCAGTTTCCAATAGCAGCAGTTGACAGACTTTATCTCTCTCTTTCATAAGTGTGTGTATGTGTTATTGGGTGTGAATGTCAATGTGTGTGTGTGCATGTATGTGAGTGTGTGAAATTGTGTGTGAGTATGTGTGTGTGTGTGTCTGTTGTGTTTATGTTTACTTCTCATCACTTGACAACCTGTTGTTGGTGTGTTTATATCCCTGTAACTTAGCAGTTCACCAAAAAAGACTGACAGATCAAATTAACTTAGAGTTGATTTAGTTGACTAAACCATAGAAGGTTATGCCCCAGTATGGCCACAGTTAAATGACTGTAACAATTCAAACAACAATAAATGGATAGCATTTCTTCATTTTATGACCACAAAATGAAAGTATAAATTAACTGAAAGCAATCAGTTAAAGGAAATTAAAACTTTATGAAACACCTTTTTCTTATCTAAATAATCATTTCAGTATTTTAAAACATGGAATTTCTCCAAAAGAATGAAATTTCAAAATGAGTTGTAAACCAAATCTAATTTTTTTTTTGGTGGGAGTGGTGGGGGGCTTAAGAAATTAAAGAATACTTCAAGGAAATTTTGAGGAAACCAAAAAGTGTGTGGAGGAGGGTGAAGTGCCTGTATTCAACATGTTCCACAGGGGTGTCTAGCTGTAAAACCCTGCCAAAACAGAGAAGAGTCTGGAACAGCTCTTTGGATGGCCAATTCCTGTTAAATCATTCAGTATGAAGGGAAGAGGCATTAAATGATGATGAACCTTAAAGGGTGTCATGTTTGAGCTTTCATTTTGTGATCATAAAACGAAAGATTACTAAATAAATAAAAGAAAATACTGCAGCAAATATTAGTTTCAAATTTTGGCACAAGGCCAGTAATTTGAGAGAGGGGCTAAGTTGATTACATCGACCCCAGCTCTCAACCAGTATTTATTTCAGTGACCCCAATCAGATGAAAGGCAAAGTTGACCAAAGCAGAACTTGAACTCAGAATGTAAAGATGGAGGAAATGCCACTAAACACTTTGCCTGGCATGTTAACAATTATGCTAGCTCCCCCACCCTTACTTGCAGCAGATATTGAGATTAGTGACATTGTCACTGCAGGTGTCTTGTAGCCAAAGTGTCCATAGCTGGGGGTTCATTTATTTATTTATATATTTTTAGTCAGATTCAATTTCATTAGGATTGTATAACAATTTTCATTAACACTCAACTAGTTTCTGCTTAAAGTGAAAATGTCCCTGGCTAATTACTGAATAATCTGCTTGTACAGGTCATGTGGCTGCAGGAAGAGAGATAGAAAGAGACTAAGAAAGAGGGACATTATGGTTGATTCAACCAGTTAAAATAAATGACTGCTTTGATATCAGTAATTAATATAAATCCATTATTTCTTCTTTATCTTTGGTAGACATTTTCTTTCAGATCTTGTTTGTGCTCTACAATTAGGGTGTCTACATTATCATCTGCTGGCTTCCATGCTGGCACGAGTTGAATGGTTCTACAGGATCTGATGTGCCAAAGGACATCATTAAGCTTCAATGTCTATTTTAGCACTGTTTCTATAGATAGATGCCCTTCCTAGCATGCCAACCACTTTATAAAGTGTACTGAGTGCTATTTTCATGGCACTGGCACTAGAGAGGCTTCCAAGTAATTCACAAAAACAGAAAAGGCCCCTTCACTGAGGGGATGCTGGAGGTGGGGAGTAGTAATGGTGGGGGCATAACAGATAGAAATGAAGCATAACAGATAGAAAGGCACAAGTGTTACATTTTCAAATTTTCTAAATTAAATGAAGTTTTACCCTTTTAGATCCTGTTATTCAATTGGTACTTATTTTTTTTGAGAGTTGATAAGATAAGTACCAGTTGAATGTGTAACCAGTTCAGGTGATCATACAACTGGAATGATCATTCTAGAAACAGATGAAGATCCATTTCCTTTAGCTTTTGTTTACTTATACACATCAGCAAATGAACCAATGAGGTAATCTCTGTGTAGTTGTTCAATTTGCAAGAAATAACAGCCAAATCTCCCTCACACTATGCTCTAATATTTAAAAAAATGATGGACACATTAAATAATATTGTTCTACATCTTCAATAAAAATACAGAATGGCTCATTCTGGCCTGACCTGGGTTTAAATTGAAAGGCATTTGTTGCAATGAATGTAAACACAGAAAAACTTCAACGAAAAATATCTACAAAATTCTAATTGATAAATACAAATTTTTATTAAAAGAAAACACATGGATGAAGTAAATCTCATAGTGTAAAGAATCAACACAACACAACATGCAGGGGAAGTGATATTATTATTATTATTATTATTATTAGATAATAAGACAAATGGTTTACACCTGGTAGCTTACTGGTAAAGCACAGTCACTTTCACAGTGTTCGCTATGTATATGATAAATGAAAAACAGATGGAATATATGAGAATTCTTATTAACCACGACAATTGTTTCGACACATCTAGCATTGATCCCTCATAGTAACAACATCGGAAAATGAAGTCAGAACTTCCATATATATACAAATAAATGATAAATGCTCATGCAGAGAAAAATCAAAATGTCCATTGATGAACCTCCGTTTGAGTACAAATTTTGTTTAGAAATGTACTGTGCACATGAGGGGAGGGCTGTATGTTTACAGTGGGTAGATGGCTGATTCGTTTAAGAATTGTTATCGCAACCATGTTGTCAGCTTCAAGGGAATCAATAAGAGACATTCAACATATTTGGCCGATTTCGTGTGGTGACTGAAGGAAGATAAAATTAAGTATAACATAGTAAGGCATGCAAAACCATACAATATTATTTCCAAGAGATGCCAACTCTGCTCTGAGGAACCCCTGTCTATTCTGTGGACCAATGAGATCATTAATAATAGAATTTCTGAAAGACTCTCAAGATACCTACACACATATAAATGTACTTTCACACAATGCAGTGGGAATGAATTTGGGTAACTATTAGCATAATTTACTCTAAGGTATGGATGAATTAAGTTTAGCTTTAACCTCTCCATCCTTATAAACACCAAGTAACTATTTAACTTGCTTTGTGATCATATGTGCACCAAACCACACATGTGCGGATGCTTACATTTTCGTGGATGCATGTATGAGTGTACACATGCAGCTTCTGTGAGGGCATTTATATATCCATATCAGCATATCTGTTAACGGTTATTTTCATTACTTTTCTTGGTGTATTGTGTGTTCATTTCTTTTATTTGCATTTATGATTTAATTTTTGATCTTTTATATAAAAGAAGATATTTCCTTCATTTTGCTGCTTTTCTTTCTGTGAAATGAGAAGATACATTGCGGAACTGTTATTTTAATGAGTTGTATCTATTTATCACCCGATGAGACACATCTGCACCTCCAGATGCTCTTGAACCAGTTGTCTATTGGAGTTAGAGGGCAAAGAGCAATAGAAGGGGGTGTCTCGAAGTTGGAGAGCTTCAGCCTTGTAGAGGTCAGCGTGCTACACCACCACGGGTCCACCCTTGTCAGCCAGTTTTATGATGATGTTTTCGCGGCATTGGAGACATCGAAGGGCTGAAAGTTCAGCCAGGGGGATGTTGGAATGTCGGGGATGCCTGTGAAAGTTAAACCAGTCCACAACATGTTGGCAGATGCTTGCAAAATAATTGACTGCTTGGAACTGGCCAGGAACTGGTGTCCAGTGGGATGGTCGGTGGCACAGGTCGGTGAAGCAGTCCTCTTCATTAGATGCAGGTGGAGTGTTGTGGAATAGTGCATATAGCCTGACGCAGCGCACAAAGGTATGAATATTCGCACGGGTCTGAAATTCATTACTGAATGGAGTGAGGAGGGCAAGCACAGACCCTTACTGAGAAGAGAGCAACATTCTTATCAACATCACCGATTCTATGGAAGGTATAATTTGTAATCTTCGAAACATATGTTGGAAATAAAAGTATTCAGTTAACATATGCGTTTTACTAAATTTATATATATATATATACCGTTTAATAATCTGAATGGAGACAATGCAAGCGGAAACTAGAGGAACATAATTAATAACCACACACAAAATCCAATATATATATATATATATTCTTCTACATTTGTAAAACAGATATAAAATTTCCAAATATATAAATATAAAAATACAAATAAATAGATAAATATTGATTTTAGTACATCCTTTTAATGTTTTATCGTATCAAATTTTTATTACACCAATGTATTGTAACTTTTAAAGCTAAAATTCATATGTTCCTCTAGTTTCCGCTTGCATTGCCTCCATTCAGATTATTGAACAGAATATAGCTCACTTGGAGCACTACAACTCCAGTCTGTATTTTATTTGCAAGTATTGTTAATATTAGCAATCTCAAAATAAAGCAGTGTATTTTATATATATATATATATATATATATATATATATATATGCAGAGCTAGGCATAAGTCTGTTAATCCGTTAATTGACAATTAACAATGTTAACATTTCCGTTAACGATTTAGCTTCTTAAGTTAACTTTGAAAATCATTATTGGGCTAATTAACTTCTATTACATTTAGCTTCCGTTAACTCAAAACTCATCTACTGCAGTAAGTCCATTAGCCCCAAATTCGTCAGTGCAGTTTTAACCTCTTGGTCAACACAGTTTTGGCAGGCATCGACAAAAGATTTGCAACCCTCCAAAACTGTAGTTTTGGGGTTCTAAAGCCTTCAAAAAGGCCAAAAAAGCTGATTCTACAGCTTTGGCACTTTTTAACCCTTTCGTGTTTAAACCGGCCAAAACCAGTTGTATCTAATTCCTTTACGAAACCTTTTAAAAATATAAACATATCACATTAGTGAATTCTCGTAGCTTTGGGATAATATGAGGCTTTTCTTCCAGAAAGCACAGAACTGGGAGAAAAGCAAAATTAACTGCGGTGGATGTCAGCAGAGAAAATATTGACTTCCATAAAGTTAAAAAAATAAATGGAAGGAAAAAATTGGTAAATATTTCGGTGTGAACACAAATAGCTGTTACATGGTAGCAGGGCATGCTAGAAATAGCAGCCACAACTTTACTTTTCTGGAAAAAGGAGCCGTTTATGATTTCAATGTCACATTCTCTGAAAGCAAGCAAAATAACCTGGAAAAGAAAAGAGATCCATGAAACAAAACTTCGAGGTCCCCACCACCCTTCCCACCTTTCTTTTCTGGAGAAAAGTGACTTGCGGCGAGTTTGGAGGTCAGATATGTTGAATGGACCCCCCCCCCCCAAAAAAAAAAACTGTGGAAAAAAATTGTTCCACATTGAGGTACAAAATATTTACCAAAAGAATAAAATCTTGTACCAATTATACCTGCATTTTAATTAATTCAAATTAATGTACCTCATTTTGAAAAGTGGTCAAATTTTTGTCAGCTGCCATCTTGAATAATTTTAGTAACAAATTAAACAGGTACGATGCATTAAGAATTTCAATTTTAGTGTTTATTCATAATGTTATTGCTTTTACACCTATTAATTGAATTTATGTGCCCATAAAAGTCAAATTTACTCAGCAAGATCAGCTAAAAATTACATGACAATAAACCAGTAGTATATAAAGCACCCACTGACAAAATTTCAAATCCGTATTAAAAAAATTTACAAAGTTACAAGGAAATACTGTGGACACCCCTCTTGAACCTGAATAATTCAAAATAACATGAACAAATAAACATTACATTTGACATATTAATATGAACACTAAAGATGTTTTTAGGTGCTTTTTTTTTTTACACACACACATAACACGGCCTCACTCGGTAGGAACTGCACATGTTACTTTGACATCATCATTCCATAAAATTTGTTTATGGGGAGAAAAATATCGAAAAATATCAATACATATGAGAGTGAGAAAAAAATGAGAAGGGAGGTTTTGGGATGTGCGAGAAACAACAACCAGATCTCCCTTAAATCACACATTTTCCTCTGAAATTATTAACAATTTTTAAAACTGAAAAAAGAAGGCCAAAATCGTTTCGGACTAGGATGGTGAGTGGGTGGCGGGAGTAAAAAAAATTTTCAAAATTGTTTTCTTTTTTTTCATGAAAAGATGCGTCCCATCATTTTGAAGGCTTTGGTGAAATACATTGGAAAAAATCCCTGTCAAAACGGAGAAATTCTAACTTAAGTGGGCCCTCTGATCGGAAACTCCGTTTTCCAGGAACTCCCATCCCCCGCGCCCCCTTCCAAACATTTTGCCTACAAATTTCTTTGTAATCATAATTGAGACTGTTTGAAAGGTATTTACATAAAATTTCATTAAAAAATACCTATTTTCCAGAAAGTTATAAGAGGGAAAATGTCAGGTCCTGTGAATTTTCCGAAACTCCTCTCCCCAACCCCTCGGAAAATCTTTCCAACAAATCTTTACGTACACTCAATCTACAGGGTATAAGCGATTATTTGGTGAAAGTTTCGTTAAAAAGTATCCATTTTTCTGGAAGTTATGAGGCAAGAAAGTCGGTGGGGTATTAAACTGTAGTTATACCTTTTTCAATAAAAGTTAGTGTTAACAGATCAACGTTAATCAAATAATTAAAGGATCAACGATTAACGAAGTTAACTTCTTGGTTATCGGATTAATGATTAACGAAGTTAACTTTTCGATTAACGGTGCCCGCCTCTGTTTATATGTATATATATATATATATGTACAATGTATATGTGATGATAAAATCTTTCCTTTATGATATTATATTGTGCCTAGCTATTTATATTAATTTTTAGTATACACATTAGCATTTCGCTAAATCAGCCATAAATTTTTATTGTAAAAAATATATACTGGCAGATGGATTTAGCCAAAGCATTGACTGTTTGAGTAGTCACTTCTGATGATGCCTTTGAAATAGGCGAAACTAGTCTAGTCTAGTGATTCTAAAGACAGTCATGGGACAGTTATCTCCCCTGTCAATGTATGTGTGCGTGTGTGTACATATGCATATATGGGTACAGAATGTCACTAACAGTAAACAACATGAAATACCAAAACAAATTAGCTCAATACATAAACAAGAGAAAAAAATGGAAAACAGGACAAGTAAACACAGAGAACGACCCTTCATCAGTTGTCAGCTGTCTGTCTATTCCTTATTTGAGGCATTCAACGACAAAATGAGTCTTCAAAGACAGTTGCTTCTATAAATTCCAAAATAAAATTTAGGATTTATGGAGGGTCAAAGTTGGGAACAAAAACAGAACAGAGGAGACATACAAGGAAACCGAATGAACACAAACATGGAGGGTCATTAGACCAGAACGAGAGGAAAATAGTGAACACTAGGAGAAATATTTTCTTTGAAAAGAGAAAAGATAGAAGAAAGGAAGAGAACATCCGTGCAGGGAAAGAAAGATGAATGATGGTCATGTGTGAGCAAAGAGAGAGAGAAAAAAAAAAAGAATGAGGAGAGAGAGAAAACGGTGAAGAGGAGAAAAGTGGAACATTATATATATATATATATATATATAATGTTTATATATTCTTTTTTTTATTTTATTTGTTTCAATCACTTGACTGCGGCCATGCTGGAGCACCTCCTTTAGTCAAACAAATTGATCCCAGGACTTATTCCTCGTAAGCTGAGTACTTATAGAATAAGTCTCTTTTGCCTAACCGCTAAGTTACGGGGATGTAAACACACCAACATCGGTTGTCAAGAGATGGTGGGGTGACAAACACAGACACACAAACATATACATATACATACATACATACATATATATATATATATATATATATATATGACGGGCTTTCAGTTTCCGTCTACCAAATTCACTCACAAGGCTTTGGTCAGCCCAGGGCTCTAGTAGAAGACACTTGCCCAAGGTGCCACGCAGTGGGATTGAACGTGGAACCATGTGGTTGGGAAGCAAGTTACTTATCACACAGCCACTCCTGCACACCTATATATATATAGTAATGTTTATAATGTGGCAGTCCTGTAAAGCCCTAGGAAAACATCTTTTCCAGTTGGTTAACGACACACAGTCTGTGTCCGTATATAGCATTTGCAAGGGAGGTCATCGCTTGCATCTCCAGCCTTATGTGATGCTGACAGACCTAGGTTTCTGGATGTTATCCATCCTCAGTGTGAGACAATCACAAGCTAGTGACGAAAGCTATCTCCACTCGCAAATACTATGTATTCTTTAAGCGACACACAGTCGCTGATCTCGTATTGAGAAAAGCAACATGTTTTAAATCTCTGAGTGAGAAAAATACAGTAACAGTACCAGATAGTAATATTTATATGCCAGCATAATGTGGTAGTTCTATATATTGTGCTCTTCTTACAGCATTAATACTATTTACTTTTATTTCTAGCAATATAGGTACTTTGGCACCCTCAGTCACATTTAGCGACAATAAAATTTTTCCTTTATGGTATTATATTGTTCCTTGCTGTTTGTATTAATTTGTGTATGTGTGTGTGTGTTTAGTGAGTATAGATGTGTTTTGATTGTTTAGCTCGGTGATGTACTAACTAGGTGATGGCTGTGAGTAAATAAAGAATTAACACTCACTAAATATAACAATTTTTATTTTGCTGGAGATGTGTTGTAAAATGTGACATTCTGGTATGTACTGTATAAACAAAAACAGAGTGAGCAAATATATCGCCTGAAAGTACCTACTGTGAGAGAGGCATAGCGACACCACGTGTAGGGTGCTGAAGAAAATAGAGAGAGGTAGTAGTCCTAGCTGTGGGCAGTGACCGCCCAAAGAAAAATGTGGCTGATTCATGACAGCCGGACTCCTCTTAAGCCTTTCACTCTCATCGTTCTGATAAGAAAAAAAGCACCTGAGTTTGTTGGTGAGATCCAGGCCATGATTGACAACAATCTCTCCAAGTATATCAGGTCCATCACCAGGGACATGGGAGTGTCTGAGTTTCTTATCAGGCAGGTAGTGCATGAAGACATTCAGTATTCCTCATACAAGATGAGAAAGGGCCAATTTTTATCCCAAGCTATCAAAGGCAAGAAGAAAGACTGCACTACGAAACTTTGAACAAACTCAAGCATCCTCTCCAACCAAACATGCTTTGGTTTTTGTCAGACATGAACATTTTCTGACAAGATCAGATGGTGAATACACAGAACAACTGTTGGCTTGCTGTGTCCTCAAAACATGTACTGAGAGTGATAAAAGTCAAACTTCCAGTCAACATCATGGTGTTTGGAGTGATCACTGGTGATGGTGATTTTATGCCTCCGTTCATCTTCCCACACGGTCTCAGACTCAACACGGAGGCCTACATCAAGTGTCTGGGAGAGATAGTGCTGCCGTGGGTCAAGAGGGTGGATGCTGGAAGACCCTATGTGTGGCAACAGGTCTCTGCACCATGCCACACAAGCAGGAGAACCCAGTCATGGCTGTCAGACAATTTCTACCACCACATCATCTCTAATATCTGGCCACCTAACTTCCCACACTGCGACCCCCTTGATTATTATGTGTAGGGCACAGTTGAGTGAGAGACCAATAAAACTCCTTGTAACACCAAAGATGAACTGAATGCAAGGATTATGGCAGCATTCACCAACTTAAACAAGGAGACCATCCAGGAGAGTTGCAGAAGATTCCAAAGTCATCTGGAGGGTATGGTTGAAGCCAATGGCGATTTCATTAAATAAGTTTACTCTTTAGTATTTCGAGATATTTTTATGTTATTTTGGAAAATGCATCTGTTAAAATGAGATGTCAGTGTTATTTTCACTTTTGCTTAATTTAGACGACAATTTATTCACCACACCCCGTATGTATGTGTGTGTGTGTATATATATATATATATATATATAACAGATTAAAAACCCAGAAGTTTGCCAAATACCACTGAGTAACCATCTAACAACATGTGGTCATCAAACTTTTATTATATTTCCATTCCATAAACCTTACAACCGGAATGAAATTGAGAGAAAATGCAAAGAAAAGGACTTTCTTAAGAAATTCAAACCTACTCTTAACAAACAATGATTAAATTTATCCTACTTGGAGTTTAAAAATCTTATCCCTATAACTAAAACACAAAAAATCTCTCAAATGTCATCATTTCTAAAAATAGCCAAACACCTACTGGGGTTCAAAAATCTTATCCCTATAACCAAAACACAAAAGATCTATCAAATGTCATCATTTCTAAAAATAAACTTGGCATCAACTCTAAAAATAGCCAAACACATACTGCTGCTGTCCAAAGGAATAGGTATAAAAGACAGAAAACCAGCCAGTCTATTACAGTCTGTTACAGTCTGTCATACCAGCCATGATGAAATACCACAAGGAATGGAAAATACGTATTCACCTTTATATATTTATATATTTAATCCTTTATATTGAACACTCAATATTTCATATATTCAATAAGACATATTCCATATATTCAATAAGACATTCAATACTTCATTTCATTGTACCATCCATCTTTTTTTATATAATATTTTATATTATATATTATATATTCCATATTCTATATCCCACATAACTTTTACAAGACTATAAATAATAAAAAACGTAAAAAACAGACAGAGTTGGAACTCTTTTAAATAAAATAATATATTCCTCTATACACGATCATACAAAACCCTTTTTTTTGTATTTATTTTTACTCATATATATATATATATATATATATATATATATATATATATATATATTATATATATTATATATATACACATTCACATACACGCATACACACACACGTGTGTGTTTGTGTGAAAAATATTTACATAGTTGGACAAGACAGATATTTACAGGAAAAGGGAAAAACAAAATAGATAGCAAAAACATGTGTGTAAAAGTGGATATCACTGTGGTTTTGACTCCATAAGTTGGTGTTGAATGGAAATAACAATTATTTCAGCAGCGCTTGATGTTAACTCTCTCCCCAATAGTGCCAAACACCATTGATGGTATCAAAGAATGTTTGGGTCCTTTGAACCAACTTAAAAGTACACTTTCTCAACATTTCTGTCATCCATACAATCAATACAGCAAATTAGGGTCTGTTGAAACTACCCAAATCATGTGGCACTTGCACACCCTTCACTTATATAGAATATAATTCATTTTACTAGTATTTTCAGGATGTTCTAGTTTTTCTGACATGTAACCCTGCCACATGAATAATGAGAGAGTTCTTTGTGTTACTTGTCCTGTTTACAATTTATTTTCTCTCGTTGTTTGCATATTTAACTCGCTTGTTTTCATAATTCATGTTGTTTACAGTTGGTGACGTCCTGTACCCATATATGCATAT
The DNA here is from genome assembly GCF_046866305.1 of Octopus bimaculoides. NCBI lineage: Eukaryota > Metazoa > Mollusca > Cephalopoda > Octopoda > Octopodidae > Octopus > Octopus bimaculoides. The sequence continues at coordinate 32,488,948 of NC_142938.1, read as the reverse complement.
ATATATATATATATATAGATATATATATATATATATATATATATATATATATATATATATATACACACACACACACATATTATTTATATTATTATTCAATTGAACACCACACATCCATCTCCAAGTAAGTTTATCTTAACCCTTTTTGATGCAACTCTACTCTATACTGTTTTCTCCTCCATCCTTCTCTAATTCCCCTTTTCTCCCCTTCTCCGTTTTCTATCTGTCTCTCTCTCTCTCTCTCTCTCTGTCCTCCTCTTTATCTTTTTCCCTCTCTCGTTGCTCACACGTGACCATTGTCCAGCTTTCTTTTCCGCACGTGATCATCTTTCTTTTCCTACTCGACGTTCAAAGGACTGGACGTCTTCTGTCCCTCTCTTCTATTTTTTCTCTTTTCAAAGAAAATATTTCTTCCAGCGTTCACTATTTTTCCCTTCATCCATGTTTGTTTTTGCTTCGTTTCCTAGTATGTCTCTACTGTCCTGTTTTTGTTCCCTACTTTGACCCTCCATCATCATCATCATCATTATCATTTAACGTCTGCTTTCCATGCTAGCATGGATTGGACGATTTGACTGAGGACTGGTGAACCAGGTGGATACACCAGGCTCCAATCTGATTTGGCAGAGTTTCTACAGCTGGATGCCCTTCCTAACGCCAACCATTCCGAGAGTGTAGTGGGTGCCTTTACGTGCCACCGGCACGAAGGCCAGTCAGCGGTACTGGCAATAGCCATGCTCAAAATGGTGTATTTTACGTGCCACCTGCTCAGGAGCCAGTCCAGCGGCACTGGCAACGACCTCACTCAAATGTCTTTTCACGTGCCACTGGCACAAGTACCAAGAAGGCGATGCTGGTAACGATCACTCTCAAATGGTGCTATTTACGTGCCACTGGCACGGAAGCCAGACAGCTGCTCTGGAAACGATCACGCTCAAACGGTGCTCTTAGTGCTCCACTGGTACAGATGCCATCACGATTTCACTTTCACTTGCCCCAACAGGTCTTCGCAAGTCGAGTTTAGTGTCCAATGAAGGAGAGGTTGGCATGGGTGCCAGTCGTTGAATTTAGTTCGATTTCGATTTCACTTGCCTCAACAGGCCTTCGCAAGCGGAGTTTAGTGTCCAATGAAGGAAAGGTACGCATAAGTGAACTGGCTACACCCCTGGCAGAGGCCTTAGATTTTGGTCTCACTTGGCTTGCCGGGTCTTCTCATGCACAGCATATTTCCAAAGGTCTCGGTCAGAAGTCATTGCCTCGGTGAGGCCTAATGTTCGAAGGTCATGCTTCACCACCTCATCCCAGGTCTTCCTGGCTCTACCTCTTCCACAGGCTCCCTCAACTGCTAGGGTGTGGCACTTTTTCACACAGCTATCCTAATCCATTCTCGCCACATGACCATACAAGCGCAATCGTCTCTCTTGCACACCACAACTGATGCTACTTAGGTTCAACTTTTCTCTCAAGATACTTACACTGTCTAGTATGCACACTGACATTACACATCCATCGGAGGATACTGGCTTCATTCCTTGCGAGCTTACGCATGTCCTCAGCAGTCATGGCCCATGTTTCACTTCCATGTAGCATGGCTGTTCATACACATGCCTCATACAGTCTGCCTTTTACTCTGAGTGAGAGGCCCTTTGTCGCCAGCAGAGGTAAGAGCTTTCTTAACTTTGCCCAGGCTATTCTTATTCTAGCAGCTATACTTTCAGTGCACCATCCCCCACTACTAACTTGGTTAACTAGGTAATGGAAGCTATCAACTACTTCTAGTTTTTCACCCTGGAATGAGATAGAAGTTGTTTCCTGTTTGTTTACAGTGTTTATTGCACCTGAACATCTGCCACATACAGAAACTAACCTCCTAGTTAACCTTCCTTTGATATTGCTGCACCTCTTATGTGTCCATAGCTTGCACTGGGTACATCTTATAGAGTTTCTACCTACACCTTTTCTACAGACCGAGCAGGGCCATCTACCTGAAGGGGTTTGTGTTTTTTCTACCTTTCTACTTATTAGGACTTTGGTTTTAGCTTGGTTGTCTCTAAGGCCCTTCGATTCTAGTCCTTGCTTCCACACCTGAAACTTCTCCTCTAGTTCTGATAGTGACTCAGTAATTAGTGCAAGGTCATCAGCATAGAGGAGCTCCAAGGGGCATCCTGTGTTATTGCCTGGAGGACTATTATAAATAAGAGTGGGGATTAGGACTGAACCTTGGTGGACCCCTACCTCTACCTGGAATTCTTCACTGTACTCATTGCCAACCCTCACCTTACTGACAGCGTCTCTGTACATGGCTCGCACAGCTCACACTAACCATTCTTCTATCCCTAGTTTCCTCATTGACAACCAGATCAGGGATCGAGGGACCCTGTCAAAGGCTTTCTCCATGTCAACGAAAGCCAGGTACAGAGGTTTATCTTTGACTAGGTATTTCTCCTGCAGCTGTCTTACCAGAAATATAGCATCAGTGGTGCTTTTCCCTGGCATGAACCCAAACTGCATCTCATCTAAACTGTCTCTCTCCCTAATCCCTAGTTTCCTCATTGACCACCAGATCAGGGATCGAGGGACCCTGTCAAAGGCTTTCTCCATGTCAACGAAAGCCAGGTACAGAGGTTTATCTTTGACTAGGTATTTCTCCTGCAGCTGTCTTACCAGAAATATAGCATCAGTGGTGCTTTTCCCTGACACGAACCCAAACTGCATCTCATCTAAACTGACTCTCTCCCTAATTAGTTGGGCTATGACTGTCTCCGTGACTTTCATAACCTGATCTAACAACTTGATACCTCTGTAATTATTTGTATCTAAAGAGTCACCTTTACGTTTGTAGCAATTGACTATGGTGCTGCTGCACCAGTCATTGGGTATGACTCCTTCGTGTATCACCTGTTTAACAATATGGGTGACTAGGCTATAGCCAACACTGCCATATATTTTGAGCATCTCTGCAGTGATTCCTGATGGGCCGGGGGCTTTCCCTGTCTTCATACTCTTAATTGCTTTATCTACCATGATACTGTCAACTCGGATACCTGGTCCCTCTGTTGGGTCGACATTCGGCAGACTCTCTTTCTCCCATTCATTCCCTTTATTGAGCAGCCTTTTGTAGTGGCCTCTCCAAACCTCTTTCTTTGCAGCCTCATTTAGTGCAAGTGTACCATCATCCATATGAACACATTTCTCTCCCACGACATCATGATTCTCTCCGACACACTGTCTTGCAACATGAAATACCTCAAGTCTTTGGTCCTCACGGCGTAGAACATTGGCAAATTTTTTCTTATCTGCTTCCCCTCTGGCTAAATAAACCTGTCGCCTAGCTTCCCTTCTGGCAGTCTGATACAATTTCCTGCTACCACCGTTCTTCCAGTCCTTCCAAGCCTGTTTTTTTTGTCTAATAGCCCTGTCAACAACATTGTTCCACCACCACGTTATTTTGGGTTGAGAGGGGACTTTGCACCATCCACAGATCTGGTCAGTGACCCTCAGCAGGTTGTCCCATAGAAACTTCCAGTTGTCTTCTACAAGGTTTTGGCATTTATAAGCAGCCATCTTTCCCTTTTCCTGGCGAGGATGTAGTCAATTTGGCTAGTGTGTCTGCCAGAACGGTAGGTTTCTAGTTGACTGGCAGGTTTCCTGGAGTTAGTATTGCAAACCATAAGATCATTTGCATCACAGAACTCCAGCAGCCTGGTTCTCTCCTCATTGTGGGAGCCAAAACCATAGCCTCCATGTACGCCATGGAAGTCCCCTGAATGTTGTCCAACATGACCATTGAAGTCACCAGCCACAAAGAGAAGGTCCCTGTCATTCGTTGATGAAGTAGTATGCAAGAGGGTGTCATAAAATCGGTCTTTCTGTCCATAGGGTAGCCCAGGCTGAGGGGCATAGGCCGAGATAATGGTTGCTAACCCATGGT